>NC_038243.2:24097865-24186134 GCF_000004515.6 Glycine max
TTTATGTACCCGTGGTGGTCCACATTTTGTTTCATGTATTTTTATTCTCGTTTTCATTTGCTTTTTATACCCCCTTCTGACGTGCTTAAGCCATTTATTTAAATCATTTCTCGCCTAATCTAAAAATAAAATAAATTTCCACCGATCGTTTGAATTGTATCATCCGTTAATTTCGGTTAAATTGAATTCCGACCGTTCGGTCGTGCCGTAACCACGTTGGAAATAAAAAAAGAGGTAAAATAATAATATAATAATAAAAAAATACCTTTTAGTAAAATAAAGCGAAAAATCAATCGGACGTTTTTCTCTTTGGGATTTCTCATTCTTAATTGAATTGACTAATAACTACAGTGAAACTAAGGCTAAAATCAATTCGCCTAGTCAAGCTCGTCCACAAAAATAGGGTTTTGAAAGTTTATCATTTCAGTTTCTTACCAAGTAAAAAGGATCATTTTTAAAATCCAACGCCTTAAAATGATCACCTTTCAAGTAAAAAGAATCGCTTGATTCACTCTTAAGAAAGAACTACGTAGGTTTGATTTCCTCTTTGATGGAGGGTATGTAGGAGCAAGAGCCCCGCTTTTGTCGACCTCAAAAAATAAAAAGAAATAAAAGTTAAGGTAACACAATTTCCACAATTCTAAAAAATAGGCTGTTGTCCTTTGAGACAAACGTGAGAGGTGCTAATACCTTCCTCAAGCGTAAATACAACTCCCGAACTTAGAATTTTCATTTTGACCAGTTTCCTTCGGTTTTCCCGACGTTTTCCACAAATAAACGTTGGTGGCGACTTCGTGCATCTTTCCTCCTTTGGAAAGCGCACCCGAGAGCCTTGCCCTCGCTCGCCCACGAAGGGCACGTTGCGACAGGGAGCAAGTTAGCATATGACACTGGAATTGGGGTGAATTCTACAGGCTTTTTTGCTGGAAAATTCCTTCCCTGGTTAGTGTTTTGGTTTGTGTTAAGGGTGGTGTTTGGTATTGGATGTGCGGCCGGCGGGCCTTGTGGCTGATTTAGGGGTGGCCTTTGTGGTTGATTGGGTATTATTGGCTGATAGGGTGGTGGGTAATAAGAAGGGATGATATTGGCTGAATAATGACATTGTTGAGCCGGTGGAGAATTTGGCCATGTAGGAACTACAGTCACAACATGGGTTCCTCCCTCCTTCTCATCCTCTCTATTTGCCCCAGGCTTCCTATTCATCAAAGCAGGATGATCAAATATGCCTCCTTTCAAACCCACTTCGATCCTTTCGCCGGTGAAAACTAAATCGGCAAAGCTTGAAGGCGTGTAACCAACCATCTTTTCATAGTAAAACATTGGTAATGTGTCTACGATCATTGTTATCATCTCCTTCTCCATCATTGGGGGCGCTACTTAAGCTACCAGGTCCCACCACCTTTGGGCGTATTCTTTGAAGGATTCATGCTCATTCTTGCACATGTTCTGTAGCTACATTCTATCCGGAGCCATATTAGAATTATACAGATACTGCCTAATGAAGGCAACCATTAGGTCCTTCCAGGAATGGACTCGGGAAGGTTCCAGATTAGTGTACCAGGTGACGGCTGCCCCAGTAAGACTTTCTTAGAAGAAATGCATCAATAATTTTTCATCTTTCGCATATCCTCACGTTTTCCTGCAGTACATCTTCAGGTGATTCTTGGGGCAAGTAGTCCCCTTGTATTTATCGAAATCCGGCACCTTGAACTTCGAAGGGATGACGATGTCAGGCACTAGGTACAACTTTGCCATGTCAGCAAAAGCATGATCTCCGCCTCCTTCAATGGCCCTGAGCCTATCCTCTATATGATCCAATTTCCCTTTTTCGCCATAGCAGGAGGGACTCTCCCCACCGCAAAATGAAAGGGTTATGGTTGTGGGCAAAACTGAGGGCCCTCCAAAATGTTTGGCAGGGGTACACAACCAACTGCTTACCCCTCAGTGGCATATCCGAGGCAAGACTCAAAGTCGGCTAGATTGTGGTGGGGTATTTCATGTGCCTCCCGCATTGGTTGAGAGACATGTGCATGATCAGATTGAGGTTGTTGGCTCTCAATGAGTATAGGAGTGGAGTTATTGACATTCTCATCGGGAGTGTGCGCTACATTGGGTGGTGTATAGTTGGGAGGCAAGCCATATGGCGGGAAGGCATGCTTGTTTTGAACTTGCACAAAATGGGGACCGCCCATACTTCCCAATTCTTTGCCCGCCTGACCTACCATATTTGAGGTTGGATGATTTATTTGGTTGAGGCCAGATGAGGGAGTCAGGTACACCTCAGCAACGGTGCTGGTAGCTGAAACTGCAGCCGCATTGACCTCCAATATCTTCTTCATGCTCATCATGGCCTCCATCATTGTGGCCATTTGCTCTTTCATGGCCTCCATGTCGGCCATCATCTGCTCTTGTACCTCCTCTATTTCACCCATTACACTAGCTCTAGCACGCATTCAGTAAGGGTGCCAAAAAGCACATTCTTTCCTTTTGATAACAATGATTACAGTTCTGATTTCAAGGAAAGAATGCAATGAGCAATGCAACCAATGAAAAACATGGATGTATGTGAATGATGCATTTGAAGTATTGCAAATTTTACACAGGACACAGGGTTGAATCAATTTAGATTTTCATTAAAACAACATGGTCCATTTCATCTTGTCAAAGTGAAACTAGAAATAGCACATGGACGTCAATAGTCCTCAATTTTTTTTTGTAAATTGGCACAATTATGTGTTGGCAATAGACAAAGAAATGATGTAACTCGATCCATCTTCTGCCACAACTTTCACAAGCTGGTTACTTCCATATTTGACCTTGACTTGATGAACCTTTTCTTAAAACATGTGCTTGGTTCAACCCCATAATCCAAGGAAAAGAAATTTTGATTGGCAATACTTTTAGCAACCTATCATGGAGATGAATGACTAGGGCATACTCATGATATGCATGGCACATGTAATTATGAGATTCAGATGCTTGAAGAACCATCATTTTCCTAGTTAACCATGCATTAGGTACCACATTCACATGATTTTCAATCATTTTTTTTCCTAGAGAAATAGGTGTATAATCCCAACAAAGTTGGTTTATAGCCATTATCATGGTACCCAACACATGTAACTAAGAATGTGGTGTGACTTTCTTTTTGTTCTCTTTTTTTTGTTTTTGTTTTTTTTTTTTGTAGAGGAAAATGCATGAGTGAACATCACGTGCGAACGATGGAAATAGAATATATGCAGTTGGCAGAACAAAAGCATGGTAAATGAAGGTGTATGATAATGTGGTGATTTATGCAAATGCAATGCATGAATACGATGCAGGAGTGATATGCCCATTATGATGCCATGAAGAGGTGCATGTCGTAATCAAGGAATATGCTAGAGTAAGTTTGCTATGTGCCCCTAATTCGGGAATCTAATGGAAAGGATCCAAATGTTCCCTTCTAGTGACAACTCCAAAGGGTGTTATCAGCTTTTAGAGATATCATCCTCTTAGGTAATACATTGTGGCGATAGGGACTATCAGTGATAATGCATCACTAAAAGAGGAAAACTCTAGATGAGACTTCACTGTCATCAAGCGAGTTGGAGACCCAGCATGACCACAAATTGACCTCCACTCCTTATGGCTCACATAGACCCGGGTATAGGGCGTAATATCTCAATGTGTGTGCGAGGTGTAGGTACCACGTGTGTGTAGAAAAAAATATTTCTAACTATGAATGTAATCCATAGACAAACACACACCAAACACAAAAACATAGCAAAGCTTATATACAAATGTGGACAAAACAAAAGATAAACGGGAAAAGGGAAAATAAATAAAGAAGAAGTCATGATAAAAGCATTGCACGCTGACTAAAAGGCCTAACTCTCTAACAAGTCCCCAGTGGAGTCACCAACTGTTGCAACCTATCATTCGGCGAGAGGTGCGAAAAGGCCAAGATGATGGGCCAAAGCGTTTGCCTCAAAGGGAGAAAACGAGTGGAGTTGCCACCAACATTTATTCAAGGAAAACGCTAGAAAAATCAAAAAGGGTCTGCGGATTTTGGAAATGAGGGTTTAAGAGTTGTTTACGCATAGGGAAGTGTTGGATCAAGTGGCCTCAGAATAATTAAGAAGAGGGGTTAAATTAAGTATTAATGAAACTAATCATTTTTAATGTTACTAGATTCAATTAGGCTTTTACTAAAAAGTTAAGAGAGTAAATAACCGAAATAGAAACTTAACCAAAAGTAAAAGTGATAACTAAATGTACACAGTAGAAATTAAAGAGTGTAGGCAAGAAGAAGACAAACACAAGACTTATACTGGTTCGGCCATAATCCGTGCGTACGTCCAGTCCCCAAGCAACCAACCGACTCTTGAGATTTCTTTCAACCATGTAAAATCCTTTACAAGGCAAAGATCCATAAGGGATGTACCCTCCCTTGTTCTCTTTGAATAACCAAGTGGATGTACCCTCCACTTGAACTGATCCATAAGAGATGTACCCTCTCTTGTTCTCAGTATAACAACCCCCAAGTAGATGTACCCTCTACTTGTACCACAAATGATGTACCCTCCAATGTGTTGGGACAAAGAATTCTCAGGTGGTTAGTCCTTTGAATCTTTGTAAGGGGAAGCAAAAGATATCTTAGGTGGTTAGTCCTTTGAAATCTTTTGCTTATGGGGAAGGGAAGAATCAAAAGAATTCTCAGGCAGTTAGTCCTTTGAATCTTTTGTAAGGGAAAAGAGAGACACAAAAGAATTCAGGCGGTTAGTCCTTCTGTTCTTTTGGCAAAGGAAGAAGAGAATGAAAAAGATGAATAGCACAAGTTTTTTGAACAAAGAACTATTCTTGGAAAGGAAAGTGTTGAACAAAAACTTTTAGAAAGATGAAGAGAAATGAACCAGAAAATTTTGTAGAAAGAGTTGAAAAATATTGAATGATGTTGAGAGAAGATTGAAAGATAGATTGTTAGATCATTTTTAAATTCATGCCATGGTCACATATTTATAATCTCTTGATGTCTCAAGTCAAAGCTTGTGACTCTTGGCAATTTCTTTAAAACTTGTCACTTAAAAAGTTGTGCCTTTTGAAAAAATCTTCAGAAACAAGTCACTTGAAGAATTGTGACTGTTGGAAATTTATTTTTCGAAATCAGTCACTAGTAATCGATTACCATTAAGGTGTAATCGATTACACATCAACAGATGTGACTTCATTTTAAATTTTGAAAATTAAAACGTTTAGAAACACTAGTAATCGATTACAAGTATTGTGTAATCGATTACACAAGTTTAAAATGATTTGAAAATGTTTAAACACAAGTTGTAACTCTTGAAATTTAAAATCTTAATGTTTTAAAACACTAGTAATCGATTACTACCTTCTGGTAATTGATTACCAGAGAGTAAAACTCTTTGGTAATGATTTTGTGAAAACCTCTTGTGCTACTCAATGTTTTGAAAAACTTTTTTAGTACTTATCTTGATTAAGTCTTCTCTTAATTCTTGAATCTTGATCTTGATTGTTCTTGATTCTTGATTCTTGAAACTTGATTCTTGAATCTTTGGATCTTGATTCTTGAAACTAGATTATTGAATCTTTGGAATTTTCTTAAGTCTTGATTCTTTGGCATCATCAAAATAACCTTGGAAGGCATTGTTTCCATAATCTCCCCCTTTTTGATGATGACAATCCTGAAATCAAGAGAATGCATACAAGTTTTGTTCTACCGTTCCCTCATCACTTTCTCCCCCTTTCTTTTTGAATTTATGCTTAATTTTAAAGTTTTGAAAATATAATATCTTGATCTCTTAAAATACCCATTTTCTCTCCCCCTTTGGCAACATCAAAAAGGCCAAAGTGCGTAAAACATACATAATTTAAAACATACACAAAGCATATTTTGTAAAATAAACATAAAAGATTGTAAACCATTTATGAAGCAAGACATGAATAAACCAAATTAAAATGCAAACCACATAGTCATATATCACAATCCATAAATATTCAGTCATACTAAGCAAATATTAAAAATACTACGTGTTCAAATGTCATAAACATATAGCCAAATACAAGGCTTTTAGAAACAAAATATAATAATAATAATAATGTCTAGATTGATGGTGGTGGAGGTAAATCAAGGCAGTCGCGAATGATGGTGACATCTTCTTCAACCTTTGTGATCCTTGAGTCCATTGCATCGAATCACATGTCCACTTGTTATTCCAAAGCATCAAACCTTTCACCAACATAGGTTTGGAGTCCATCAAACCTGTCCAAAATACTTTGAAGGAGAGAAGAGTCCCCTTCAACTGGTAATTGTCCTTCATCATCATTTGGTTGAGCACCCTTTTATACCCAAGAGCCATCACGCTCTTTGTGGTAACCAAAGGACGCAACCACAACAGCACCGATCAAGAAAGATCTCTTGATTGGAATATATGGTTCAGAATCAAGAGGGATGTTGAAATGTTGGAGGAAAAGAGTGACTAAATGTGGATATGGTAGAGGAGCATTTAATCGCAATGCCTTATGCATGCGATACCGGACTAGGTGTGCCCAATCAATTTTTCGGCTGGTATGAAAGGCCCACATGACTATAAGATCTTCTTCAGAAACCTGTGCAAGGTTTGAAGATCTTGGGAGTAAAATATGAACAATAAGATAGTAAAGGATACAGCTTTCAAGAGCCAATGAACTGGAAAGAAGCCTTCAAGTCATATCCGCTTGGTTGGTGCAAACCAACCGGTGGGCATCATGTACAGAAAAATCAAACTTCCAATCATCGTCCAATGCACCTTCAAATGGTACACCGTCACTAGATAATTGGGTCAAATCATAGAAGAGGGATTGGTCAATGACCATCTTTATCTCATAGACTTCTGAAAGCAAGTTACTTTCTTGAATTTCAAGATTAGAATAAAAAGCTTTTACCAATTCAGAATACACAGGCAATTTTAGAGACATACAGGGAATGAGATTTGAGTTTTGAAATGCTTCAATGCATTTGAAACTCTCATCAGAAAAGAAATCCATATCTATGAACTTAGGGTCAATGATAGAATGAGAGGAGAAGAGGTTTGTGTACCATATACGTTGTTCTTCCGATGAAAACCATGAGGATGAGGAAATGGAGGAAGGAATTGGAGTGTCCTGAACCTCGGAATGCCATTGGCTTCTACTTGAAGAACCTTTGTGCTTCTTCGATGGTTCCGCCATTTGAGAGACTTATTCAAAATTTCAATCGGTTGAAATGAAAGAGAATGAAAAAAAATGAATTTTGGGCTTTGTGGGAAGTGATTTGGATAAGAAATTAGTGAGTTATGGCAAAAAGAAGAATTGGGAATGAGGGTTTTGCGAGAGCAATGGAGGTTTCTGATTTCGGATTTCGAAATCTGAATTTATAGGAGTAGGGACACGTTGTAATCGATTACAACATTTGGTAATCAATTGCACTCTTCCTGACTTGTCGTAATCGATTACAATATAGTAGTAATCGATTACCAGAGTGTTCTTTAGGAAAACTAAGTGCTGAATGAATTCTTAGAGTGAAAGGATTTGAAAAGGGGTCAAAATATTTTATATCTAAAAACTCTTATATGAAAATAAATAGATATATATATAACATAATAGATTTTTAAAAAAAAACTTTATGAATGACTTTTTAAGCAAGTAAATCACATATCATACAAAAATCATACAAGAATCATATGTACAATGAACTATTTGTTTTTAATAATAAACTTCATGCTTCAAGAAAGAAAATAACTCAATCAAACATATAAGCATAAACTCACAATAGCAAATAACCAAGATAAACAAATAAAAAAATTGTTAGTCATCACTTAAACAAGTTAATTGAAAGCAAAGTTTCAACCAATCTTAATTTAAAAGAGGATGGTTTTGATGTTACCTTTTTCATGAATTAAGTGCCTAGATCTTCAAAGATGGAAGTCAGACTTTTTGTTTTTGCTTAATCTTCTTGAAAGATGTTTTCATCACTTTCATAGTCCTTGGATAGAAGGTTGATCTCCTTCTTCGAACCATCGGATGAGTCATTGTCATCCCAAGCAATATATGCCTTCTTGGATCTTCTTTCTTTATAGATTTTCTTCTCATTCTTCTCAGCCATGACTCATTTATGAGGCAGTTTACCTTTATGTGATCGGGTTGATTACACTTGTAGCATTTAAGTGTAGGAGAAACTTCTTGAGATCTTTTCCCATTGTTGAAGTTATAGCTTCTCTCCATTCTTGTATTTTTGACGGATTTATGAATCTTTTTCACAAAGAGTGAGAAGTCCTCTTCATCATTAGATTCTTCTTCTTCTTCTTCTTCTTCTTGCTTTGAGGAGGAGGCTTTGAGTGTTATTCTTCTTTTCCTTTTGTCAGTCTCTTCATTTTGGTTGAGACGTTGGAGTTCCATTTCATGTTCCTGCAATTTTCCAAACAAAGTGGCAAGGGACATAGAGGAAAGATCTTTACTTTCAGAAATGGCATTTAGCTTGGGCTGCCAATCCCTACTTAAACATCTTAAAACTTTATTAATTAAATCTTCATTAGGGAAGATTTTTCCTAAGGAGGCAAGATGGTTGACTATGTGTGCGTCTTTTATGCATACTTTGGATGTTTTCATTAGGGTTCATCCTAAATAATTCACATTCATGTGTAAGGGTGTTGACTCTAGATCTTTTCACATCAGTGGTGCCTTCATGTGTAAGTTGGAGAGTATCCCACATCTCCTTTGCATTTGAACAGTTTGACACTCTAAAATACTCATCTATTCCTAGGGCAGAGGTGATGATGTTTTTGGCTTTAAGATTATATTGGATTCTTCTTCTATCCTCTTCAGTCCACTTATCTCTAGGTTTTTGTGTTGTTGTACTAGTGCTTGCATCTACTATGGTGGGTATGTAAGGTCTTGTTTCTATTGCTTCCAAAATGTTTAAATCTATGGCTTCAATTAAAATTTGCATTCAGGTTTTTCAATAGTGGTAACCCTCACCATTAAAGATAGGTGGCCTATGGATGGAGTTTCTTTCAGGAAACAGAGAATTTGAGGAGGCCATGAATCTTGAAGTTGTTAAACTTTCTACAATATACCTGCTCTGATACCACTTGTTGGATCAAGTGGCCTCAGAATTATTAAGAAGGGGGGCTTGAATTAATTATTAATGATCCTTGACTAATTAAAAACTAATCCTTCTTAATGTTACTAGATTCAATTAGGCTTTTACTACAAAGTTAAGAGAGTAAAGAACCGAAATAGAAACTTAACCAAAAGTAAAAGCGATAATTAAAAGTACACAGAGGAAATTAAAGAGTGTAGGTGTCGCATCGTGCCCTTTTGCGGACGAGCGAGGCGAGGCTCACGGGTGTGCTTTCCAAAGGAGGAAAAGATGCGCGGAATCGCCACCAACGTTTATTTGTGGAAAACGTCGGGAAAACTGAAGGAAACCGGTCAAAATGAAAATTCTAAGTTCGGGAGTTGTATTTACGCTTGAGGAAGGTATTAGCACCTCTTACGTTTGTCTCGAAGGACAACAACCTATTTTTTAGAATTGTGGAAATTGTGTTACCTTAACTTTATTTCTTTTTATTTTTTGAGGTCGACAAAAGCGGTGCTCTTGCTCCTACGTACCCTCCATCAAAGAGGAAATCAGACCTACGTAGTTCTTTCTTAAGGGTGAATCAAGCGATTCTTTTTACTTGAATTTGTGATCATTTTAAAGCGTTGGACCTAAAAAATAATCCTTTTTACTTGGTAAGAAACTGAAATGATAAACTTTCAAAATCCTATTTTTTGTGGACGAGCTTGACTAGGCGAGTTGATTTCAGCCTTAGTTTCACTTTAGTTATTAGTCAATTCAATTAAGAATGAGAAATCCCAAAGAGAAAACGTCAGATTGATTTTTTCGCTTTATTTTACTAAAAGGTATTTTTGATTATTATATTATTATTTTACCTCTTTTTTGATTTCCAACGTGGTTACGACACGACCGAACGGTCAGAATTCATTTTAACAGAAATTAACGAATACTACAATTCAAATGATCGGTGGAAATTTATTTTATTTTTAGATTAGGCGCGAAATGACTTAAATAAATGACTAAAGCACGTCGAAAGGGGGTATAGAAAGCGAATGAAAACGAGAACAAAAATACATGAAACAAAATGTGGACTACTACGGGTATATAGAATGAATTGAAAAGCTCGGTTTAAGGTACTTACCTGTTGAAGACTGAAGAAAACGAAGAACGAACGATGAATGTTGAAGAACGGTCGAGAATCTTCGCGTAATTACTCACGGAAACGTTAAGGAAACATTACGGAAGCGCCTCGGCTTGGATTTTCTTCACGGAAACAATTTTCCTCAGCAATTTCGAGAGAATAAGAAGTGCCAAGAAGGCTGAACCCCTTCTCTCTTCACTCCTCCCCCTATTTATAGGAAAATAGGGGAGGAGCTTGCCACCCAGCTCGCCCAAGCGAGCAAGGTTGCTTCCTCCAGAAGCAATAGCCTTTTGAGGAAGAATCTGGAAGGCCCAAGTGGGCCTGATTGCTATTTGTACCCCATTTTTACTAAATGCACCCCCCTTTTCCTTTTTTTGGTAATTCTTTTTCCGTAACGTTACGAAACTTTACGAATTTCGTAACGATACTTATTTTCCTTCCGCAAGGTTACGAATCCTTACGGATTATGTATTTACTCATTTTTAGCATTCGAAGAAGTTACGAAAACTCACAGATTGCGAAAAACACCTCCTTTCGATTTCCGTCACATTACGGAATTTTCACGGATCGCGTAAGCCTGCTTCCTTTTCATTTTCGGCACGTCTCGGGACTTCACATATTGTGCAACAAAGGGTGCCAAGTATCTCGAAGCGGCCAATCAAAGGTTGTATATCATCAAATAATAATCCCCGGACGAAATAAGGGTATGACAGTTGCCCCTCTTTACTTACCTCTCATCGGAGATAAGAGGAAAGCAAAGATAAGACACTGATTTCGTCCGTCCTGCCCTTTCCGTGATGACGACTCTCATCTCTACTCCTTCTTTTTTTTCTGCACAACACAAAACAAAATACAAACAACAACAAGAACAACGAATACAATATACATATACACATATACACATGTTTGGCGAAGGAACCGATCCTGAAAATAACAGAAAAACATATTTCCCAATCACCAGAGGCTCCGCGCTTGATAACGGAGGACACATGAACAACGCTAGGCAATGAATTCATGGGTCTCCGAATAAAATGTGGAGAATGGAGAATTGGCAAACAGCGCTACGCAATAACTTCGCGGGGCTCCAGACTCGAAGGTGGAGGACACATGAACAGGGCTAGGCAATGACATTCGCGGGGCTCCAGACTAGAAGGTGGAGGACACATGAACAGCGCTAGGCAATGACATTCATGGGTCTCCGAATAAAAGTGGAGAATGGAGAATTGGCGAACAGCGCTAGGCAATGACATTCGCATGGCTCCAGACTCGAAGGTGGAGGACACATGAATAGTACTAGGCAATGACATTCATGGGGCTCCGAAAAAAGGTGGTTCCACCTAAAAGGCAAACATGCTTTTTGCAAAGAAAAATAAATCATTCGCAAGAGCACCATATCTTAGAGAAACAAGATACTTGTGCTAAGGGTAATCTTCCTTGTAACTGAGAACGATGGACAGGATGTCAACTTTTAGCTTTTAAATGAACATGCAGGGGAAACATCGGGCTAAGCTGAAAATAAATCACTTATGGTGTATAAAACTCACACAGTCCTTTTCTGTTTTTGTTTAATGCACAGGATTTTGGTTGGCAATCAAAGGGAGAGGACCAATTTAGGTCGTGGTTTCCTTTTTTTTTTGTTTATTTGGTGACAATTCTGTACTGTTCAGATATTGTCTGGTCTAAAGACCTTTCTGAATATTTCTTTTGTTTTCTTCCGATCCTTGATCGAGAATTTTTCTTTCTTTTTTTGCTTTCTCCCACTCTTTCATTGGGAATTTTCTTTCTTTTTTGTGTCTTCTCCCTTTCTTGGTTTGGGAATTTTCTTTTCTTTTTGTGTTTTCTTCCGAGGGCAAGGATTGATATTCTCACCCTGGGTCAAGGTTTATGGTAAGTTGGGATTCTGGCTCAAGGCTTGTAGAACGGTTGGTCATGATATATGTCAGGGTTTGGCTAGCGGTTCGGGGATGAAGGGGATGTCCCACATTTATTCCCATGATACACATGCAACAATGATGATTAGGAAATTTTATGCAAAACTGGTCATGCATGCACCCATGTGGACACTCAAACATCAAGTTTTTATGGTCATGTGACACTAGGGCTCAAGATTCATTTTTCCTATTTAATTCGACCCAATGTTTCCAAAATATGTTCTTTTATCAATTTGCGCATTCATCCGAGTCTATCTTGGGTGTTCGAAAAACTTTTCACAGCATTTACCCTTCAAATGTGTACACACATTTTTTTTCAAAAACTAGTTAAGATCAGTAAAATCTTTCAAAGAAAAGTTGGAAATTATCTCTTTTCACAAGCATGTTGTTTTTTAGCTAGACAACTTTTTATTATTATTATTTTTATTATTTTTTTAACATTTTTTTTCTTCTTCCTTTCTTGCTCGCTTTCTTTTTCTTTTCATGAGGTATTTTGCTACCTAAACATACGTATATTTTTGTGAGGTATTTTGCTATATACATGCGTGTCCAAGGTATCTTGCTACCTAAACATACATATATATGTTTTGTCAGATATTTTTTCTATATACATGCATATCCAAGGTATCGTGCTACCTAAACATACATATATATATTTTGTGAAGTATTTTTGCTACATACATGCATATTCAAGGTATCTTTCTACCTAAACATGCATATATATATTTTGTGAAGTATTTCTTGCTACATACATGCATATCCAAGGTATCTTTATACCTAAACATACATATATACATATATATATATATATATATATATATATATATATATATATAGATATAGATATTTTGTGAGGTATGACTACCTTCCGAGCTTGTGCTTGTTTTATTTAAATTCATAGGATCATGAGCAAATAGGTGTGTCCTGCTATGACTTGAGAAACAAAAGTGATCAAATAACAAGCAGAGATTTAACAGGTACTAGGTTGCCTCCTAGTAGCGCTTCTTTAACGTCTTGAGCTGGACGCATGATGGCTTGTCAGTCACGGACCTAGTAATTTGCTTACCTTTGGCTTTGGACTTGGTCGCCTATTGGTCGGCCATGGGTCGTAAGCAACACTCTAACCTTTTTGTGGATGAGCTAAGGTGAACTCTAGAGGTGATGACGGTGCGTCTGTTGCCCGCTGCCGGCCATCCCCAGGCTGTTGTGGTATTTCGCCCTGCGCCTGCCTGGGGACACAGTACTTCTTGATGAAAGCTCGATTAGTAGGGGGCCTGATGATCTTGCTGGGGGCGACAGGCACTCCGTAGAACTGACAGAGGCCTGTAATTAGAGCTTGGCAACTCCAAGACCCTGTGGACTTCTTCGAGTCCACTGGGTGTCTTGCGGGCGCGATTCCTACAAACAATAGATGGTATCAGAAATCAGTTGAGCGATGTGCATACTTACCTATGTCATGATGACGTGACCTTGCTGGGGGAAACGGGCACCCTGTAGGACTACAGAGGCCCGTAACCAGGGCTGGAAACCCTGGGGCCCTGCTGGACTTCTCCGGGTCCACCGAGTGTCTTTGTGGGTGCGATTCCTGCAAACAATAGATGGTATCAGAAATTAGTTGAACCATATGTATACTTACCTATGTCGCGATGTCATGACCTCGCTGGGGGAACAGGCACCCTGTAGGACTGACAGAGGCCCGCAACCAGAGCTGGAAACCCCAGGGCCCTGTTGGACTTCTCCGGGTCCACTGGGTGTCTTGTGGGCGCGATCCCTGCAAACAATAGATGACATCAGAAATCAATTGAGCCATGTGCATACTTACCTATGTCATGACGGCACAGACCAACTGATACATCTGTAGGGGGAGATTAGCATTGTGGTCGTTGGGCAGAATGTTGCTAAATAGCAACGTCATCCATATCCACGTAAGAGTGGTCATGTTGGTGCGCATGATCCGCACTCGTCTCTTTGCAGCGGCACGGGTGAAATCTTGCCCTGGTATGCATAGTAGATGCGTGATAGCCTCCCTCTCTGGATGTGCTCGCACAGTTGGTCGCCCTCCAATATCAGGGGGTGGCCCAGGAACTGATAAAAGGAAACTACGAGCCCCTTAACCGGGAGCGCAAGTCTCGGTTAAGCATCTAAGGGCAAAGGACCTTATATTCTCCTAAGGTGTGGATATGGAGCACACTGAAAATGAGGACGCGTAGCCCTCTAAAGGCGAGGGCGTGCAGCCCTCTGCAGGCGAGGATGTGCAGTCCTCTGATGGCGAGGACATATAGTCCTCTAAAGGTGATAGGTACTAGTACCCAAGGGTCCACCTTTATGAGAAAGCAAGAGATCGACTCATCGAGAGGGTCGATCATCCAACAAGATTGGACACGAGATGTAGGAAATCTATGCAGTTAACATGATTTTTAGGGATGCAGACGCATGCAACCTTTGTCATGAAATTTGGTAATGCTGACCTCATTTGAAACAATGGAATGCAATGGAAAGTTGTACAATGTTCATGACATTCTTTCCCTATTTTGTGATTTTGATTTTGATTTAATTTTTTTGGAAAACACAGATTGACTGTCCTTTTGAAAAAGGTGATAATTCATGCAACCTTATCCTATCTTTTTCAAATCTCTTCGGGAACTCCCTCAGAGTGTATATTCTGTTTGATTCAGTCACTTGACCATTTTGGAGCGACGACAATGGAGCCGTTTGACGTTTAATCCATCTATTGAAATTCCAGGGCTTGTATCCCTTTTTTTTTCTTGTTTAAAAACATCGACGGGTGAGAACTTTTGATCTGCCCTAATGTTCACTTGAGGCTCATGCACGATGCCCCTTATTGCCCCAGTGTAAGGCTTTGAGGTACCAATTGTTATCTTTCGTCATAACCTTGTAGCTGGGAACCTATTGGGTGAAAACTTCTAATCTGCCCCTAGGTTCGCTTGAGGTTTTTGCATGGTGCCTTTCGTTGCCCCAGTGTAAGGCTTTGAGGTACAATCATTGTCTTTTTTCATGACCTTGTAACAAGGAACCTATTGGGTGTGAACTTCTAATCTGCCCCTAGGTTCGTTTAAGGTTTATGCATGGTGCCTCATTGCCCCAGTGTAGGGCTTAGAGGTACCAATTGTTGTCTTGTTTTCACAACCTCGTAGTGAGGAAGAATGAAATAAGCAGTTGATTTTTGCAAAAAGAATTTTCCAAGGACGAGAAATAGTTGAAGGATTTTTCAGTTGATGGATTAAGTCAAATGACTCCTATGTAGAAGCAAGATGTTTTGATGTCTTGATGATGCTAAAGGATCAAGTGCTTCTAAGTTTTATTCAAGACAAGAATCCAAGAAAATCAAGATATATGATCAAGTTGATCTCTAGAATCTTTAGGAAGAAGTTTCCAAATTGAAAAAACAAAAGGTTTGACCAAAGAATTCTATCATTTCAAATTGAGATTTGCTCTCTGGTAATCGATTACCAGCAGCTTATTGAACGTTTTAATTCAAATTTTTTTAAAAAACCTGTAATCAATTACACAAGTCTTGTAATTGATTACCAGAGGGGATTTTCAGAATATAATTTCCAAGAGTCACATCTATTCAAATGGTTTATGAATGGCCATCAAAGGTCTATTTATATGTGACTTGGAAACACGAATTTAAAGAGAGTTTTCATTGCCCAGAAAGTTTTATCCTCTCAAAAGATTAAGAGTTTTTATGAACTGAAATATCTTATCCTCTCAAAAAGATTCCTTGGTCAACCACTTGCATATTTAATAAGGAATTTTGATTGATCTTCATTGTACAATCTATCTCTTTTAAGAGTCATTGTACAATCTATCTCTTTTAAGAGAGATCTCTTCTTCTCTTCTTCTTATTTCTGAAAAGGGATTAAGAGACCGTGGGTCTCTTGTTGTATAGGATTCCTGAACACAAGGGAAGGGTTGTCCCTGTGTGGTTCAGACTTTGTAAAAAGAGTTTTACAAAGAGAATGGAAAATCTCAAGTGGGTTTCCTGAGGACTGGACGTAGGCACGGGAAGTGGCCAAACCAGTATAAATCAAGTTTGCATTCCTCTCTTCCCTTAAACTTCTTTTATTTATTGCTATTTATCTTTTGCTTTAAAGAAGTTTACTTTGAATTATCTTTTGAGTAATTCATGTTTAAGGATGCATTGTTAATCCGAAAAGAGAGAGTGAAAGTTTAATTGGGGAATAGTCTTCGTATCTTAATTCAATCCCCTCTTTTTCTTAAGGTAACTGAGGCCATTTGTCCAACATCCTATTCTTGATAACTCACTTCTCTCTAAAAAGACAAACTTTCCGGAATGAGGTCATATGAACGTCTTGAAATACACAGTCAATCAAATTTCAGCCAACATCAATTAGACCTTGCACCTTACGCTTCAGAGCCCTACAATGCTCAATGGAATGCCCCGAGGCTTCTCCGTGACAAGCACACGTTGCGTTCGAGTCGTATTCTCGGAGAAATGGAGGTTGATGAACCTTTGTTGGGGTTATGGCTACCATTGAATTATCAAATAGATATGGGAGCAAGTCAGCATAGGACACTGGAATTGGGGTGAATTCTACAGGCTTTCTCGCTGCAAAATTCATTTCTTGTTTGGTGTTTTTGGATTGTGCTAAAGGTGATGTTCGTCATTGGAAGTGCAGTAGACAGACTTTGTGGTTTATTCAGGGATGGCCTTTGTCGATAACTGGGCGGTGGGTAAGGAGAAGGTTTGTTTATTGGCTGAGTAATGACATTGTTGGGTTGGTGGGAAACTTGGTTGTATAGGAATGGCAGTCACAGCACGGGCTTCTCCTTCATCCTCACCCTCTTCATTTGCCCCAGTTTTCTCATTCGTCCAAGCAGGATGACTAAATTTTCCTCTTTTCAGACCCACTTCGATCATTTCGCCGACGAAGACCAAATCCGCAAGGCTTGAAGGTGTGTAACCCACCATTTTCCATAGTAGAATACTGGTAATGTGTCTACTATCATTATCATCATTTTTTCGTCATTGAGTTGCCACTTGAGCTGCCAGGTTCTCCACCTTTGGGCATATTCTTTGAAAGACCCGTGCCCCCTTTTTTGCACATGTTTTGTAGTTGCATCCTATCTGAAGCCATTATACTGACACTGCCTAACGAAGGCAACCATTAGGTCCTTCCAAGAATGGACTCGGGAAGGTTCCAAGTTAGTGTACCAGGTAACAGCTACCCCAGTAAGACTTTCTTGGAAGGAATGTATCAACAATTCCTCATCTTTTAACGTATGCCCCCATCTTCCGACAATACATCTTTAGATGATTCTTGGGGCAAGTAGTCCCCTTGTACTTGTCAAAGTCCAGCACCTTGAACTTGGGAGGGGTGATGATATTGGGTACTAGGAACAACTCTTCTAGGTTAGCAAAGGCATAATCTTCACCTTCTTCAATGGCCCTGAGCCTTTCCTCTAGATGATCCAACTTTCCTATTTCTGCCATAGCATGAGGGTTTTTACTTGTTGTGGAATACAAGAGGTGTAGCTGGGGATGATACTGAGGGCCCTCCAAAGGGTTTTGTAGGGGTATACCACCAACTGCTTGCCCTTCAATGGCATATCCGAGGCAAGGCTCGAAGTCGGCTAGATTGTGGTGGGGAATTTCCTATGTCTCCCCCACGGTTTAAGAGACATGTGCATGATTAGTTTGGGGTTGTTGGCTCTCAATGGGTATAGGAGTGAAGTTACTTACATCCTCATTGGGAGTGTACGCCACATTGGGCGGTGTATAGTTGGGAGACAGGCCATATGGCGGGAAGGCGTGCTTGTTTTGATTTTGCACATTATGGGGGCCGTCCCTACTTCCCAAATCTTTGCCTACCATATCTAAGGTTGGATGATTCATTTGGTTGAGGCCAGATGGGGGCATCGGGTTCACCTTAGCAACAGTGCTGGTAGCGACAATTGTAACTGCATTGGCTTCCATTATCTTCTTCACACTCATCATGGCCTCCATCATTGCGGCCATTTGCTCTTTCATGGCCTCCATGTCGGCCTTCATCTACTCTTGTACCTTCTCTACTTCACCCATTACTCTAGTTCTAGCACGGGTTCGGTAAGGGCGCTGTAAAGCATGTTTTTTTTTTATAACAATGATTAAGTTCTTTTTTTTTATTTTTCAAGGAAAGAATGTAATAAGCAATGCAACCAATGAAAAGTATGGATGTATACGAATGATGCATAGTTGAAGTATTGTGAATCTTTACGCAGGATATGGGGGTTGAATTAATTTAGATTTTCATCATGGTCCATGACATCTTCGTCAAGGTGAAACTGGAAGTAGCAAGGACATTAACAGTCCTAAATGTGTTTGGCAGTAGATGAAGAAGCGATATAACCCGATCCATCTTTTGCCCCAATTTTTTGCAAGATGGTTACTTCCATGCTTCAACTTGACTTGATGAACTTTTTCATAAAAGCACGAGCTTGGTTCAACCCCATAACCCAGGGAATGGTAATTTTGATCGCCAATACTTCAACAACATTTCATAGGGATGAAAGATTCGGGAATCCGCATGATATGCATGGAAAATGTAATTATGAGATTGAGATGCCCGAAGACACACCCTTTCTTAGTTAACCATGCATTAGGTACCATGTTCAATCATTTTGTTTTGTTGTTTGTGTTTTGTTGTTTTTTTTTTTAATTTTAGAAACAGGTTTATGATCCCAACATGGTTGGCTCACGGTACCTAACACATGCAACTAAGAATGCATCATGAATTTTCATGCTTCCCTTTTTTTTTTTTTTTTTGTAGAGGAAAATACAAGGATCATGTATGAGCAAACATGAAAACAATTGGTATGCAATTTGTAGATCAAAAAGTTTGTTGAACGCATATGCATGATGATGCAATGACCCATGCAAAATGTGAGGTTGGAATGTGATAACGGACAAATGCAGGAACGACATGTTCATTATGATGCTGAAGAGGTGTTTATGCGATGCGTGACATGAAATGCATTTACGGACACGAGAGCCCGGAAAATCATCTCTCCTTACTTGCGCATTTGGGGGCGCAGTGCCCCATGTGTGAAGTTAAGAAGACGATATGGATCTTCCGACTTCCCACGACAAAAGATGAGACCCACATACAACGCATGTGTGACGACATGATGCAGATGCGAAAAAGCGCAACAGGGGGATTTACACAGCATGGCAATATCCTCAAATAATCATACAACAAAGGCGTACATGACCTTTAGGTTATATGCATGACAGTGTTTAAAATGGCACGCAACGTGTTTGCTCCGTGCCCCTATTTTAGGGAACTATAGGATAGTATCTAGGGGTTTCTAATAACTACTCCCAATGATTCATAACTCACATGACTGTTTTCTAGAGGTATCATCACTCAAGATAATAATATTATGGCGGTATGGAATACCAGCGACAACATATTATAAAGAGAGAAAGCTCTAGACGAGGTTTCACTATTATCAAGCAAGTCGGAGACCTAGCATGATCATAGATTCACCTCCACTCCTTAAATTCCCATGAACCCGGGTATAGGGCCCCTTTTTTCACTCAAACCCATGGGTGCTTAGAATGCACTGTAAAGAATGTGAAATAGACAACAGTTATTTACATTTTACACAGTTCGACAAAGGCACACACAAAGTTTCACAATTCCACAATTCTTTAAAATAGGCTTAACTCACAAAAAGTCCCCAGTGGAGTCGCCAACTGTCGCAACGTGCCCTTTTGCGGGCGAGCGAGGCGAGGCTCACGGGTGTGCTTTCCAAAGGAGGAAAAGATGCGCGGAGTCGCCACCAACGTTTATTTGTTGAAAACGTCGGGAAAACCGAAGGAAACCGGTCAAAATGAAAATTCTAAGTTTGGGAGTTGTATTTACGCTTGAGGAAGGTATTAGCACCTCTTACGTTTGTCTCGAAGAACAACAACCTAGTTTTTAGAATTGTGGAAATTGTGTTACCTTAACATTATTTCCTTTTATTTTTTGAGGTCGACAAAAGCGGTGCTCTTGCTCCTACGTACCCTCCATCAAAGAGGAAATCAGACCTACGTAGTTATTTCTTAAGGGTGAATCAAGCGATTCTTTTTACTTGAATTTGTGATCATTTTAAGGCGTTGGACCTAAAAAATGATCCTTTTTACTTGGTAAGAAACTGAAATGATAAACTTTCAAAATCCTATTTTTTGTGGACGAGCTTGACTAGGCGAGTTGATTTTAGCCTTAGTTTCACTTTAGTTATTAGTCAATTCAATTACAAATGAGAAATCCCAAAGAGAAAACGTCTGATTGATTTTTTCGCTTTATTTTACTAAAAGGTATTTTTGATTATTATATTATTATTTTACCTCTTTTTTTATTTCCAACGTTGTTACGGCACGACCGAACGGTCGGAATTCATTTTAACAGAAATTAACGAATACTACAATTCAAATGATCGGTGGAAATTTATTTTATTTTTAGATTAGGCGCGGAATGACTTAAATAAATGATTGAAGCACGTCAAAAGGGGGTATAGAAAGCGAATGAAAACGAGAATAAAAATACATGAAACAAAATGTGGACCACCACGGGTACATAGAATGAATTGAAAAGCTCGGTTTAAGGTACTTACCCGTTGAAGACTGAAGAAAACGAAGAACGAACGATGAATGTTGAAGAATGGTCGAGAATCTTCGCGTAATTACTCACCGAAATGTTACGGAAATGTTACAGAAGCGCCTCGGCTTGGATTTTCTTCACGGAAACAATTTTCCTCAGCAATTTCGAGAGAATAAGATGTGCCAAGAAGGCTGAACCCCTTCTCTCTTCACTCCTCCCCCTATTTATAGCAAAATTGGGGAGGAGCTTGCCACCCAGCTCGCCCAGGCGAGCAAGGTTGCTTCCTCCAGAAGCAACAGCCTTCTGGAGGAAGAATCTGGAAGGCCCAAGTGGGCCTGATTGCTATTTGTACCCCCCCTTTTTACTAAATGCACCCCCCTTTACCTCTTTTTGGTAATTCTTTTTCCGTAACGTTAAGAAACTTTACGAATTTCGTAACGATACTTATTTTCCTTCCGCAAGGTTACAAATCCTTACGGATTATGTATTTACTCTTTTTTAGCTTTCGAAGAAGTTACGAAAACTCACGGATTGCGAAAAACACCTCCTTTTGATTTCCGTCACATTACGGAATTTTCACGGATCGCGTAAGCCTGCTTCCTTTTGATTTTCGGCACGTCTCGGGACTTCACATATTGTGCAACAAAGGGTGCCAAGTATCTCGAAGCGGCCAATCAAAGGTTGTATATCATCAAATAATAATCCCCGGACGAAGTTAGGGTATGACAGTAGGGAAGAAGAAGACAAACACAAGATTTATACTGGTTCGGCCACAATCCATGCCTACGTTCAATCCCCAAGCAACCAACCGGTTCTTGAGATTTCTTTCAACCTTGTAAAATCCTTTACAAGCCAAAGATCCACAAGGGATGTACCCTCCCTTGTTCTCTTTGAATAACCAAGCGGATGTACCCTCCACTTGAACTGACCCCCAAGTAGATGTACCATCTACTTGTACCACAAAGGATGTACCCTCCAATGTGTTGGGACAAAGAATTCTCAGGCGGTTAGTCCTTTGAAATCTTTTACTTATGGGGAAGGGAAGAATCAAAAGAATTCTGAAGCGGTTAGTCCTTTGAATCTTTTGTAAGGGAGAAGAGAGACACAAAAGAATTCAGGTGGTTAGTCCTTTTGTTCTTTTGGCAAAGGGAGAAGAGAATTAAAAAGATGAATAGCACAGGTTTTTTGAACAAACAACTTTTCTTGGAAAAGAAAGTGTTGAACAAAAAATTTTAGAAAGATGAAGAGAAATGAAGAATTTTATGAGTTGGTTTTATTTTGGTTTTTTTTGTGTTTATTAACCTTCAACCCCTTAAAGATAAATTGCGGCACTAACAATCAGTTAAAACTTACTTTACAAAAGAAAAGCGATCACCAATGATAGGAGAAGGAGATGAAGATGCACAAAACAATAAAGAGGACCCCTAAGGGTCCATAGAATGAATTCAAAACTTAAAAATAAAAATTAACCGGACGAAGAACGAAGAACAATGTAAAATCGATTGCAGTCATGATTCGATGGTGTTTTAGCTTCTTTTTCTCTTCTTTCTTCTCATTTCCGGACCTCTAGACCTTCGAACCTCTTCCTTCAGCCTCCCGCATGCCTATTTATAGCAAAACAAGGGACTTGGGATGAAGGTAGCTTGCAAGCGAGCTAAGCTCGCCCAGGCAGGCTTGAGGATAGCCTGGGCGAGCCAGGGGTATGAAAAAGTGTGAAAATGACCCTTTTGCCCTCCCTTTTGAGTATTTTCCGCATTCTTTTCCAAAACGTCGAAAAACCTTACGGATTGTGTGGCAACTGGCGTTAGGCAGCTCAATTCGGCTAGCAAGAAATAAAATGTAAGCAAATGAAGGTCCCCGAACGAAATTAGGGTGCAACACCTCCACAACACTAGTAAGTGTCTTTTCATCCTCCCTTCTCTTTCATTCTCCTATCTTTCTATCTTACTTTTTCTCTCTTTGTCAATGACTTTGTCCCACTGTATCAGACTTGCTTCTGATTTCTTCTTCTCAAACTTCTTGCTTGAAAATCAGAAGATTTTTAGGAGTATGACTTCCCATTCTCAAGTACTTGGATAAGAGTAAAATGCAAAGTTAAATCTCCAAGTAAACTTGTATATTACTGCTTCGAAAGCTACTCTATAAATATCATATTTGTTTTCACTTTTCATACTCAAAGATTGACAGACATTGTAACAAATGATGCCAGATGCTAAGTTTGTTCAGGCACTTGGTTCAGCCATTGCTTAAGTTTTTCCAGATGCCTTGTGCCCGGTGCTTGGTTTTGGCTCGTGGCTAAGTCTTGGCAAGTCGTTGGTTGAATTTTTGCCTCTCGGTTGACTTTGTGGTTTTGGCCCGTTGTTGCCTTGGCTAGGGTCAGTGGTGCCAAGTTATTGCCTTGTGCTAAGTTTCAGGGCTTATGAGTTGGCCCCATGCTCAGTTTTGGTCGAATTCTAGTTTTTGCCTCAAGGCAAGCTAACTTTGTCGTCGTGGCTGCCAGTTGACTTGGGGGTGCCTGATTTGGCTTGGCTCGATGGTTAAGTTTGTGCCTCTGTGGTGGATCATCCTGTCATATTACTTAGTCACACACACATGCAGGCACAAGGGACTTGATCATCTTATGAGGCACACACATTTAGCAAACAACGAGAGAGCCAACGAATGGTAGCCTCTTTGGCCAAACATAGTTGATAAGAGGCCACTTAGGATCATCATGAAAAACATGTATAAAATGAAAGGAACTTGACCCTAACCGAGACCTATCGGTAGAACTAAAGTTATAAAAAAGAACTTGACCCTAACCACGACTTGCCAGTAAAACCAATGCTATCAAAGGAGCGTGACCCTAACTGCAACCTACCGGTAGAACCAACACTATCAGTTCTTAACCCAAGAACAAGAGAAAACTCTCACAATATAGAAACTCTCTAATTTTATTAATCTTCCAATTCTGTCTAACAAAGTGTTTAAGGAGTCTATTTATAACTCTTGCTAATAATCCTAAATTAGGCCCAAGGTCCAATAACTAATCTAATAATTAAAAGACTTAAAAATAACAGTAAAAAGGTAGCAACCATTACAAGACAAAAAAAATAGGCCCAAAATACAATTAAAAATGAAAATAAATCTTATTCTAAAAGTTGGTTAAAATTTATGAGTATGTTGGGCTTAATTATTATCTAATGAGCCCAATATTAATAGTTCACCAAAATTGATCAACTCAGCCCATGGCTGCTTCTTGTCCTTTAAATTAGGCTTCCCAAAGTAATTTTCAAGTTGGCCTCAAAGCATATTAATCAATTTGTAGGAGAGAGACCCAATTAGGTGCAACCCTTAATTCACATTGGTCTTCTTTCTCTTTGATCTTTAAAATCTGGCCTTGCAAAGCTTGTTCATCCTCTTAGTCTT
Organism: Glycine max; assembly: GCF_000004515.6. Lineage (NCBI taxonomy): Eukaryota > Viridiplantae > Streptophyta > Magnoliopsida > Fabales > Fabaceae > Glycine > Glycine max. The sequence goes on from NC_038243.2 coordinate 24,122,040, forward strand.
GGACCTTGTCATAGGACCTCTAATCCCATGTAAAGGATGTGGAAGCAAAGCTTCCAAGCTTATTTTGATGATGCCAAAGACTCAAGTCAAGAATCAAGATTCAAGTGAAGATTCAGGAGAAGACTCAAGATATGCAAGAACCATTAAGATAATTATAAAAGAGTTTTTTAAAGAAAATATTGAATAGCACAATTTGTCCAAAAGAATTTTTCAAAGAAAAATGTTTTTACCAAAGTTTTTACTCTCTGGTAATCGATTACCAGAAGCCCAAATAGTTTTATAACTGTTTTACAAAAAATAGTAATTGATTACCATGGGTATGTAATCGATTACCAATGTTTTTGAATGTTGGATTTCAAATTTCAAGAGTCACAACTTGTGATAAAATATTTTCAAACTTGTGTAATCGATTACACAACATTTGTAATCGATTACCAGTGTTTCTAAATGTTGGTTTTCAAATCTTAACATGAAGAGTCACAACTATTGATGTGTAATTGATTACACTATAATTGTAATCGATTACCAGTGACTGGTTTTGAAAAATAAATTTCCAAGAGTCACGATTTTTAAAGTGACTAGTTTTGTGGAAGCAATGTCTTCCAAGGTTATTTTGATGATGCCAAAGAATCAAGAGTTAAGCAAAGTTTCAAGCAAAGATTCAAGAATCAAGTTCTAAGATTCAAGATTCAAGAATAATCAAGATCAAGATTCAAGACTCAAGATTCATGAATCAAGAGAAGGCTCAATCAATATAAGTATTAAAAAAAGTTTTTCAAAACATTGAGTAGAACAAGAAGTTTTCACAAAATCATTACCAAAGAGTTTTACTCTTTGGTAATCGATTACCAGTGTTTTAAAACGTTAAGATTTTCAAAATTCAAAATGAAGAGCCACATCTGTTGATGTGTAATCGCTTACACCTTAATGGTAATCGATTACCAGTGGCTGATTTCGAAAAATACATTTCCAAAACTCACAATTCTTCAAGTGACTTGTTTCTGAAGATTTTTTCAAAAGTCACAACTTTTTAAGTGACTAGTTTTTTAAAGAAATTGCCAAGAGTCACAAGCTTTGACTTGAGTCATCAAAAGATTATAAATATGTGACCATGGCATGAATTTTGAGAAGAGATCAATCATCTATCTTTCAATCTTCTCTCAACATCATTCAATATCTTTCAACTCTTTCTACAGAATTTTCTGATTCTTTTTCTTTTCATCTTTCTAAAAGTTTTTGTTCAAAACTTTCTCTTCCAAGAAAAGTTCTTTGTTCAAAAACTTGTGCTACTCATCTTTTTCATTCTCTTCTTCTTTTGCCAAAAGAATGAAGGACTAACTGTCTGAATTATTTTCTGTCTCTTTTCTCCCTTACAAAAGATTCAAAGGACTAATCGCCTGAGAATTCTTTTGGTTCTTCCCTTTCCCTTAAGCAAAAGATTTCAAAGGACTAATTGCCTGATAATTCTTTGTCCCAACACATTGGAGGGTACATCCTTTGTGGTACAAGTAGAGGGTAAATCTACTTGGGGATTGTTATACTGAGAACAAGAGAGGGTACATCTCTTGTGGATCAATTCAAGTGGAGGGTACATCCACTTGGGTTTTCAAAGAGAACAAGGGAGGGTACATCCCTTGTGGATCTTTGGCTTGTAAAGGATTTTACAAGGTTGAAAGAAATCTCAAGAACCGTAGGTTGCTTGAACCAGTATAAATCTTGTGTTTGTCTTCTTCTTCCCTACACTCTTTAATTTCCGCTGTGTACTTTTAATTATCGCTTTTACTTTTGGTTAAGTTTCTATTTCTGTTCTTTACTTTCTTAACTTAGTAGTAAAAGCCTAATTGAATCTAGTAACATTAAGAAGGATAGATTTTTAATTAGTCAAGACACGTTCACAATTAATTCAACCCCCCTTCTTAATTATTCCGAGGCCACTAGATCCAACAAGTTTTTGAAGAATTTGCCAATAGTCACAACTTTTAAAGTGACTAGTTTTCAAAGAGAGTCACAACTTTTAAGTGACTAGTTTTCAAGAGAGTCACAACTTTTAAAGTGAATAGTTTTGAGGAAATTTCCAATAGTCACAACTTTTAACATGGTTTCTTCAAGATCCATCAAATGGCTATAAATATGTGACCATGGCACGAATTTCAGAACTGACGAAAAACTAGATTTTCATTCTTTCATTCAAAACATCTTTCTAAGAGTTTTTGTTCAATACTTGCTTTGTCAAGAAAAGTTCATTGGGAAAAACTTGTGCTATTCTATTTTCCTCTCCACCTCCCTTCTTACAAAAAGCTTTTCAAGAGACCTACTCTTGGTGACTATTTTTCAAGAGAAGGTTTTCATACCCTAATTTCGTCCGGGGATTATTACTTGATGACATGCAACCTTTGATTGGTCGTTTCAAGATACTTGGCACCCTTTGTTGCACAATATGTAAGTCTCAAGACGCGCCGGAAGTCAAAAGGAAGCAGGGTTGTGCGATCCGTGAAATTCTGTAGTGTGGTGAAAATTCTGTTGTTGCGCAATCCGTGAGTTTCTGTAACTTCTTCGAAAGCTAAAAAAGAGTAAATACATGATCTGTAAGGATTCGTAACCTTACGGAAAGAAAATAAGTATCGTTACGAAATTCGTAAAGTTTCGTAACGTTACGGAAAAAGAATCGCCAAAAAATAGAAAGGGGTGCATTTAGTAAAAAGGGGGGTACAAATAGCAATCAGGCCCACTTGGGCCTTCCAGATTCTTCCTTCAGAAGGCTGTTGCTTCTGGAGGAAGCAACCTTGCTCGCCGGGGCGAGCTGGGTGGCAAGCTCCTCCCCTATTTTGCTATAAATAGGGGGAGGAGTGAAGAGGGAAGGGGTTCAGCCTTCTTGGCACTTCGTATTCTCTTAAATTTGCTGAGGAAAATTGTTTCCGTGAAGAAAATCCAAGCCGAGGCGCTTCCGTAACGTTTCCGTAATGTTTCCGTGAGTAATTACGCGAAGTTTTTCAACCGTTCTTCGACATCCATCGTTCGTTCTTCGTTTTCTTCGGTCTTCAACTGGTAAGTACCCCAAACCGAGCTTTTCAATTCATTCTATGTACCCGTGGTGGTCCCTATTGATGCAATCCTACCCCGCAAGGGCATTGGATAGAAAACTCCAAGTAGATTGGGCCAGAGATGCAAGAGAAGGCCCTAGGGTTCTTATGAGCCTTAGGGTAGATTTCGGGCCCATGGGCTAAGTACGAGCCCACTTATCTTTGTAAATATTAGATTAAGGTTTCATTATTTTTGGGCCTTGTATTTAGGGCTTCATAATGTAGGTAGGGTACCCTAGAAATATAGGATTTTTCAGCCCTTGTATTTTAGGGCACCTAGACTAGTTTTTGTATTAGGGGTAGTTTTGTAATTTCACATGCACTAAGTGGATATTTGATGTGTGTGGTTGGAAATAAATTTAATTGAATTGGTAGAAGCCCAATCCAATTAAATTTTAGAGGGGTAGGTGAGCATTTGCTTACTACACCCCATTGCCACATCATATAGTCACACTTTGTGCATGTCCATCATGCTTTTCATGCCTCATGACACCTAAGCACACTTAGTGGAGAATCTTGGAATTGATCTTGGATTAGTGGGCTGAACCATAACTAAAAATTCACTAATCATAATTAGTGAAATTTTGGCTCCAAAGTTTGGCTCCACAAATTCAATTTCAAATTCAAGTGAAATGTGAATTGAAATTCAAATTTCCCTCCAATTTTGTGTGACACTTAGGCTATAATTAGAGGTCATGTGTGTGCATTTTTTTCAACTTTGATCATTTGAATATTAATATTCAGATTTCAAAGCTCATTTAGAGCACAAAATTTTGTGCTCTTCTCTCCCTCTCCCTTCATTCATCTCCTTCTTCCTCCAAGCTCTTATCCATGGCCTCCTATGGTGGTGTGCTTCTTCTAGACTCATCTTCTCCTTGAAGTGGCGTCTCCTCTCTCTCTTCCTTTCTACATTCCGCTGCCATTAATCTTCCAAGATGCAAAGGAATCCATTGATGAAGAAGATCCTAGGCCTACAAGCTCCAATGGAGCTTGCATCATGTGGTATCAGAGCATCTTCATCTAGGTGATGTTCTTTTGCTTCCTCTATCTTTTTGTTCGGTGAATTCTCTTTAATTCCTTGTTCTTCATCTTATTCTCCACGTATATCCTCCATTGTCTTGTGGTTTGGTACTGTTTAGAGTAGATTCAAAAAAAAAATAAACCGATTAAATCTTAGATCTACACTTGTTCTTGCATTTCCATTGTTCAAATTTTGTAGATCTACTCTTGAATCTTGTTTTTGTGTTTATTTTAGGTTCTATCATTTTTCATTCATAATATTCTTGTGCTGAACCTTAGATCTAAATTTTCTTCCAAAATATTGATTAGAAAAAAAAAACACAAAAATCTAAGTGTAAATCACTTAATCCATGTTGTCTTAGAGTCATGTTTAGTCATAGTAATTGTCACATTATGTTCTAAGTTTGTGTTGAATTTTTATTTTGTTGATTGAATTCTAGATACATTTGTTCATGTATTCTTGTCATTCTTAGCCTATCTTTTGAATTTTGAGTCTAATTCATGCATGTTATTTAGTTCATAACATGTTCTAAATCAATTCCTAGAAGTAGTCTTGTTCTTGAACTTTTTTTTTGTTTTCTAAGTTTCCTACATGATGCCTATGATGAAGTTGAGTTGTGGTGCTGAGTTGTGGCTGGATTTGTGAATCAAATAAGTCTTAAGCTCTCTTGAATTGTGTTATTCAAGATAATTGAGCATAAGCAAACACAAATTGTAACTATCCAAGCCTTAAGCAACATAAACACTACTCTTGATTTCTAGGTTGAAATCGCTGGTGCTGACAGCTTGAACATACGAACTTGTATAAATTACTGGGAACTCGTCACTACGTTTTTTGAGCTGAAACTTTTACTGAATTTTCTAGACATCTGGACCAAAATTATAAAAAAAGAAACAAGCGATTTGGATTAAAGGAAAAAATAAGAAAAATCTCACAATTTGGAAGAAAAATCAGTGTCCAGGAAAAAAAAAAGAAAAGTGAAAGGAAAGTGTGCTTGTTGTTTTGGCTCAAAATTTGTTCTATAATTGGTGCCTATTTTATACCAATCCTAGTTCTGAAATTTCAATTCAAAATTATTGTGAAAACAAGTGCCAAAACTAGTGGTTTCTTGAGTCTTTTTTTTTTTAGAGTTTTTCTACTCTACTCTAGAGCCATTCTAGGTTTCTCTTTGAGTCCTAGCTTGCTTTTTTTTGCTTTTCATTGCTTTAATTGTTGAATAATCCTTGGAAATTTGTCTTGTTAAAACTATATTGGTTTAGCTTTCATTTCATTTTATTTTTGGTCTTTGGTTATTGCTTGTCTCTTTGTTTCCTTGCTTGTGAGTTGCCATATAGGGAATTGGAAAGGAGGATTGGTGCCATATCTTGAAGAATTTGAGTCAAGAAGCAAGGGGCCAACCACCTTAAGAGCTATTGGACTAAGAAACACTCCAAATTGAGTGAAACACTAAAGAGAGAATAGCCACCACAATTGAGGACTTTTTTCTTTGTAATTTTGTAATTGGCAATTTGCTTTGCTTTCAAATTTTGTAACAAAAAGGCCTTTCATTGGAAGTAAGTTGGGAGCCTCCGCTAGGTCACCCTACTTCCACTTGTGTGTAATAATTTTAGGCAATTTCCCCTTAGGATAGTGAGTGTTTTGTTGGGAACCTTAAATGAGGTCATCCAAACACTCCTAGGATCCGCCTAGTTTGGATTTCTTGCACTTTAATTTCTTGCTTATTTTCATAGCTTATTTCCTTTACCCTCCATTGTCAAACCGCCTAGATAGCTTGACTTTTACCAATTAGTTTTTACCTTATCTTTCAAACCTCTTTTAGTGTTTATTTTGGCTAGTTTCAACCATAGTTTATTTTACCTTTTGTTTTCAAACCCCCAACAAGAAAGAACCATAACTTAGGAACCAACATGAGTCTTCATTCTTCATCTAGTTTTAATGGTGAGGGTTCTACTCCTAAGGACCCCTTGTATAAGATATTAGGTGAGTTGAGATCCCTTAAGTTGTGGAAAGAAAAACAAGAGAGAAAAGAAAAAGGTAAAAAAATAGTGGAAGAAATAAGTCAAGATGAAAGAGAGAAAATAAGAGAGGAAGAAAGAAGAAAAATAAGGAAAGAAATGAAAAGAGAAAAACATGTCTCCTATAGTAGTCATAACTCTTGCAAGAGCCTAAGTGAAGAACTTCGTGACTATTATGAAGGAAGGCATAGGTCACATATTAGACCTCACTCCCATAGGAGAGAAAATGAAACCTCAAGAGGTTAACATTAAACTCCCATACTTCCATGGGAAGGACAATGTAGAGGCTAATTTAGATTGGGAAATAAGGGTAGAGCAACAACTTAAAAGGAAGTCTACTTCAAAATCTTATGGCTCTCACTCTTATCCAAAGAAAGACCAAGGTCAAGGAATCTTAGGGGTCAGACCTTCTAAGCACAAAGATGATAAGGGGAAGACAATAGAAAAGCAACCCCTTAAGACTAGTATGAAAGAGAAGACTAGCTCCATGAAGTGCTTTAAATGTCTTGGAAGAGGACACATTACTTCTCAATGGCCCACCAAGAAAACCATGATTATGAGGGGCCAAGACATTTATAGTAGCCAAGATGAGGCTACTACTTCACCTTCCTCTAGTAAAAGTGAAGAAGCCAAAGGGGAAGAATCTAGTGAAGAGATCTACCCCCAAGAAGAAGGACAACCTTTAATGGTTAAGGAGGAGTGTAAGGAGGTAAGTGTCTCCTCCAAGAGGTTAGCTAAGAAGGAAAGTCATTTTGAAATAAAGACAAATATTAAAGAAATTTCCCTTCTTAGACAACCTCCACATTTTCTCCTTTGTAAAATGACACTTGTTAGCATTGCCACATCTCTTAGGCTTGAGTTTATTCCTCAAGTAAAGGAGTTGTTGGATGAGGGTTTGGTTCGCAAGAGATTAAATCCTTGTGCTTTGTTGGTGCCCAAAATAGGTATTATTAGGCACCAAATCCCTAAAATAGGTGGTGTGATGAATGTTTTGGGTGGTGCAACACTCTTTTGTAAAATCACTCGTGCACCCAACATCTTCATGATTTGTGTACATAGGGACTCATTAGGTAGGTTTGTTCTTATTTTTAGTTTCAATACAAACTTAGGCACTCATATGGGACACCTTAGGTTTGTCATACTTTTTGGTAGGAATAATCAACATGAAAATACAGAAAAGGTATGTTCTATTGCTTTACGTTTCTTAATTTTTTAAATTGTGATCAAGGGGTTCCCATGAACCCTAAGAGAATAAAGGTCATTCCTGAGTGGCCCGTTCCACCAAGTGTAAGAAAAATTTGGGGCTTCCAAGACTTAACAAAATTTTACAAAAGGTTTGCCCCATATTTTTCTATACTTGTAGCACCACTCATTGAGTTGGTGAGGAACCATGTTCCTTCATGGGAAGATGCCCAGCAAATGAGTTTTCAGACCTTACCTTCAACATACTAAACACCACTAATACATATGTTTTTGTTCTTTTTATACGTGTTGAGGAAAAAAGCCCAGAGTTTCAAGAACCTCGGGATTTGAGGTCAAATCCTTTTCAAGGGGGAGGGAATGATGCAATCCTACCCCGCAAAGGCATTGGATAGAAAACTCCAAGTAAATTGGGCCAGAGATGCAAGAGAAGGCCCTAGGGTTCTTATGAGCCTTAGGGTAGATTTCAGGCCAATGGGCTAAGTACGAGCCCACTTATCTTTGTAAATATTTGATTAAGGTTTCATTATTTTTGGGCCTTGTATTTAGGGCTTCATAATGTAGGTAGGGTACCCTAGAAATATAGGATTTTTCAGCCCTTGTATTTTAGGGCACCTAGACTAGTTTTTGTATTAGGGGTAGTTTTGTAATTTTACATGCACTAACTGGATATTTGATGTGTGTGGTTGGAAATAAATTTAATTGAATTGGTAGATGCCTAATCCAATTAAATTTTAGAGGGGTAGGTGAGCATTTGCTTACTACACCCCATTGCCACATCATATAGTCACACTTTGTGCATGTCCTTCATGCTTTTCATGCCTCATGACACCTAAGCACACTTAGTGGAGAATCTTGGAATTGATCTTGGATTAGTGGGCTGAACCATAACTAAAAATTCACTAATCATAATTAGTGAAATTTTGGCTCCAAAGTTTGGCTCCACAAATTCAATTTCAAATTCAAGTGAAATTTGAATTTCCCTCCAATTTTGTGTGACACTTAGGCTATAATTAGAGGTCATGTGTGTGCATTTTTTTCAACTTTGATCATTTGAATATTAAAATTCAGATTTCAAAGCTCATTTAGAGCACAAAATTTCGTGCTCTTCTCTCCCTGTCCCTTCATTCATCTCCTTCTTCCTCCAAGCTCTTATCCATGGCCTCCTATGGTGGTGAGCTTCTTCTAGACTCATCTTCTCCTTGAAGTGGCGTCTCCTCTCTCTCTTCCTTTCTCCATTCCGCTGCCATTCATCTTCCAAGAAGCAAAGGAATCCATTGATGAAGAAGATCCTAGGCCTACAAGCTCCAATGGAGCTTGCATCACCCATTTTGTTTCATGTATTTTTATTCTCGTTTTCATTTACTTTCCGTACCCCCTTTTGACGTGCTTCAATCACTTATTTAAGTCATTTCTCGCCTAATCAAAAAATAAAATAAATTTCCACCGATCATTTGATTTGTAATATCCGTTAATTTTTGTTAAAATGAATTCCGACCGTTCGGTCGTGCCGTAACCACGTTGGAAATAAAAAAAGAGGTAAAATAATAATATAATAATCAAAAAATACCTTTTAGTAAAATGAAGCGAAAAAAATCAATCGGACGTTTTCTCTTTGGGATTTTTCATTCTTAATCGAATTGACTAATAACTAAAGTGAAACTAAGGCTAAAACCAACTCGCCTAGTCAAGCTCGTCCAGAAAAAAGTCACTAAAAAGGGTTTGAAAGTTTATCATTTCAGTTTTTCCTTATCAAGTAAACCGATCATTTTTAAGGTCCAACGCCTTAAAATGATCACCTTTCAAGTAAAAACAATCGCTTGACTCACGCTTAAGAAAGAACTACATAGGTCTGATTTCCTCTTCGATAGAGGGTACGTAGGAGCAAAAGCCCCGCTTTTGTCGACCTCAAAAATAAAAAAGAAATAAAAGGTAAGATAAGACAATTTCACAATTCTAAAAATAGGCTGTTGTCCTTTGAGACAAATGTGAGAGGTGCTAATACCTTCCTCAAACGTAAATACAACTCCCAAACTTAGAATTTTCATTTTGACCGGTTTCCTTCGGTTTTTTCCAACGTTTTCCACAAATAAACGTTGGTGGCGACTCCGCGCATCTTTCCTCCTTTGGAAAGCGCACCCGTGAGCCTCGCCTCACTCGCCCGCAAAAGGGCATGTTGCGACAAAGGTCTTCTTGGTTAAACACTGGACTCAAAAGACTAACCGCTTTTGGGTTCATTGCAAGAAGCGGATTTGCTTCTTGGTTGATCACTGGACTCAAAAGACTAACCGCTTTTGGGTTCATTGCAAGAAGTGGGCATAACTTCTTGGTTGTAATCACTGAACACAAAGGAGGGGATTCCTTTGTGGTTCATTGCTTGTAAAGGATTTTACAAGGATAGTGGAAATCTCAAGCGGGTTGCTTGGGGACTGGATGTAGGCATGGGTTGTGGCCGAACCAGGAAGATAGATCAACCATATTAAATTTTATTCGTTACCTGCATCAAAGGAAGATAGATCAACCACATTAAAGGTAGCACTTATGTTGCCATATTCTCCTGGCAAGTCCGGCTTGTAAGCATTGTCATTTATCTTTTCTAGAATTTGAAAAGGTCCATCTCTTCTTGGTTGCAACTTGGATTTTCTTTGAGCAAGGAACCTTTCCTTCCTCCTATGGACCCAAACCCAATCTCCTAGTTCAAAATTAACTTTGACACAACCCTTATTTACTTGCTTTGCATATTGTTCATTCTTCTTCTCAATGTTGGCTCGAACTTATGCATACAACTCTTTGATAGAAATCTATCTGCCTTTTTCTTACCATCAAAATTATCATACTCATTAGAAGGAAAAGGTAACATGCCCAAAGGAGTCAAAGGATTAAAGCCAAACACAACTTCGAAAGGAGAATAAGAAGTAGTAGAATGAACATAACTATTATAAGCAAAATCAACAGGTTTTCAAATTCTTTTGAATGATAGCGCGCAACAAGGTGGTAAGTGTCCTATTTACCACTTCAGATTGTCCATCCATTTGAGGATGTGCACTAGTGGAAAACAAGAGTTTTGTTCCAATCTTATTCCACAAAGTTCTCCAAAAATAACTTAGGAAATTTACATCTCTATCACTTACTATTAATTCGGGCAATCCATGCAAGCACACTACTTCTTTAAAGAAAAGATCGGCAATATGTGTTGCATCATTGGTTTTGGAACATGCAATGAAATGCGCCATTTTACTAAACCTATCAACAACAACAATTATATTGTCTTTACTACCTTGAGACCGAGGTAGTCATAACACAAACTCCATTGAAACATTAATCCAAGGGTGATTAGGCACATGCAAAGGTGTATAGAAACCATGGGGCATGACTTTAGATTTTGTTTGTTTACATGGTATGCACTTGTCACAAACATAGTGCGGATCATGCTTCATGCTAGGCCAATAAAATTTCTCATGCAGAATTTCTAAAGTCTTTTTCATACCAAAATGTCCCATCCTTCCACTACCATGACATTCTCTAACTAACATTTCACGCAAGGAATGCACACGCACACACAATTTATTTTTCTGAAACAAGAAACCATCATGTCTATAATAATTCCCAAAAGCATGTTTAGAACAAGAATCCTATACTTTGCCAAAGTTAGAATCAGTAGCATACAAGTCCTTCACAAACTCAAAACCAAGCATGATGAACCTCATAATGACTCTGCTAGCTTTCATTTCATGACATCTTTCATCTTTGTCTACTTCCTCCAAAAGCTTGTTATTGGAGTCGACCCCAACTTAACAGTCTTCTTTAAAGCTTTAACAGGTTATCTATGAGCATGATGAAGTTAAGTTGAAGCCTTGCATGTGAGAGAAACTCGAGCCAAGTTCTCTGTGTGAGAAATCTACCATTGATGCTTTAACCTTCTTAATAGAGAGAGACCCACTTCTATATAAAGCTTGTAATCTGTAATAGATCTAAGATGCAAGTGAAAGATTGTAATTTCCTGAGTGGAAACCTTCTTGCAAAGTGAAGATCTGTGTGTGTCCAATAAAAAACACATAAACTCTTGCTATTGAAAGTCCAACAGTGGTTTGAAATGGTTGTTGCCAGTGGTGTTACTAGACTAGCAGTGGCTAGGTGTAAAGTTTAGCGGGAGTGCTGCCAAGTTGTTGAAATGCAGTGGTTTACTGGTCCAACAGTGACTAGTTGTGTTAATGAAATCTCATCTTGAAGGGTGAAGACTGAATGTAGCCCAAGGTTGGGGGTTAAATAGTATAAAAATCTCTGTGCGTTATTCTCCCTCACTCTCTTTTGGCACTAATTTTGTGGGTTGATCGGTTCACTACTTATGTTAATCATTAAAACAAAAAGTGAAGTGACACAAATACCACAAGAAGGGGGTTGAATTAGGGTTTTAAAAAAAATTATGTTTCCTTTGAAAACAAAAGATTTATGACATTAGTTCAGAATAAAAATTAGTATAGAGCTCAGAATATAAATGAAGTTGCTTAGAAAAAAAAGCAAAAAATTTTGAAAACAATATTCTTTTATAGTTCAAGGATTTTGTTTCAAAGATAGTTATTTACTCGAAAACTTTTTGATAAATGATAAGTTTAGTTTAGGTGTTGGTTAGAAAAGGTTATCAGTTTTTGTGTTTGAAGAAAAACATATCAGATCTGTGCAAGGCAAACTAAAAAGAAAAGGAAGAAGAGTGCATAATTTTTTTTATATTGGTTCACCCTAACCTTGTGTTACGTCCACTCCTAACCCTTCAAAATGATATTTCACTAACACAACCAGTCACAACAATACCAACAACCACTAGATTTTATCACCTTGCTAGTCTCCAACTTGACCTTAATCCTAGCCTCGACTAGACCAGCAAGACCACTGGATTTTAGCTTTTCCAGCCACGACTAGACTTACTATAGAAAGAAGGATATGTGTTTTATGGCATAAATTATAAATCTTCTCCTCGAAAAAGGGATTCCACTCTGGAATTAAATCTATTACTTTGAATATTGCAAATTTTTAAGCACAATACAAAAGCTAGTTACTCGAGAGAGAGAGCTGAACCAGAAAATGCATATTTCTCACTCAAAGATCTTTCTCTAGATGTTATTCTTTTGGAATACTTTAACTATTCATCATGCCATTTGAAAATGCCTCCTAAAGTTCCCAAGAAGATCATTGAGGTTGGCTCCACTCAACTAACAAGCATTTGGAACATGTAGGTACACTTTACAACTATCATGAAGTGTCAACATGCAGAGCCATTATGAGGGACCCTTTTTATGGGCATTCTGATGATCCATCAGAATAGTCATTATGATGTATGCTGAGAGTGAATTCATACTTGATGATGTTCATATTGATATCAAATTCTAAAGTAGCACAGGTTCATCACTCTTAACACTTCTTGACAGCTTAAAGCATTTTGAAGTCGATTACTTCAGAAAGACTAAGTAGAAGTTCAGTTGTTGGTGTTTTACTATTCTGTACAAGACTCCCAAGTTAGACTAAGTTGCATTTTTCAGTCATCATTGTTATGTTTCTCATCAATGCTCCTCATGGACAACTTCAACTTTCAGCAGACTTGCATCTTCCTTATGCAGTTGGCTCTCACTTTCTGATGGGTCCTTATTGTATGTGGCAACATATGAAAAGTGAAGTGGTTTATCGACTTCAATCTTATGAAGTGACCTTTGTATGTGTCACATCATATGGAAGAAATGATGTTATCCCTGTGATGCTCTATGAGTCATTCTGAATCATTATAATGTTAAGATATTCATAATCAAGGTTTTCAACATTCTAATGTTGACTCTGCTAGAGCTTCATGCTGACTTTGGATGCTTTCATCTAGTCTTTGACAAGTCATCTATGTAAGGCCTTTCTTGTTTAGTATCTTGCTAGGACCCAAGTACTTAGAGGGAAGTAAACTTCATTATTCTAACGGGCTTCAAGAAATCTTCATAGTTCTTAACTTTGACAGTTGTTTTGAGCCTTTTTGAGCATCATTCTGAGTACTTTAGAATGAATGAACATGTCTACATCCTACATTAATAAACAATAAAGTAGTTAAGAAGAATGTTAGTCATCACTGAAACCTATCATCTTTTCAATTTGCATTCATAATGGTTTGTCATAATTAAAACCAAGGAGATGGATTCAACAAAAACAACCCTTACAAACACTTTTAAAATTAAACCTTTCCACTTAGTCTTTATAAACAAACAACTCTTTTTGACAAAGAGATATGAAGTATAATTTTTTTTTCCAAAATTGCTTGCATTTTCGTTCTAAGCTTAGAACAATTCTTCATTCTTAACTGTCTCTTTCTAAACTTATACCAAAAACTTCTTTTCTTTCAAAAAGGATTTAAAAGTTTGGGAAAAGACAATTCAACCCCGTCTTCTTGTGCTATTTTTGTCACTTCAATTGGCGTCAGAGCTTAAATTTTTGGGTTAAGCAATCTTCATAGTGCAAGAGGAAGATCCTAGAAGAAGTGATGGCTGGACAAGCTCTAACCGTGTTTATACCTGAAGATGCTTCAACCAACAAGCCTTCTTGCTTTGATGGACAAGACTTCTACTACAGGAAAGGCATAATGAATTTGTTCCTAGAATCTAAAGATGTTGATCTATCAGACATTATAGAGATTGGTCCCTAGAAACCAACAAAAAGAAATGAGCCTAAAGATGAGATAGACAAACCTAAATTTGAATGGACCTCAGATGAGAAAGTAAGTGTTCTTTTGAACTCTAGAGCAAAGTTCTTTCTGTCATATGTTATGAGCAGACCTGAGTAAACAAGAACTAAAGAATGTGAAACTGCTCAAGAAGTTTTGAACACACTTAAAACAACACATGACAGTACAGATCAGGTAAAAGACTCAAAAGTCAAAATTTTAACTCACAAATGTTTAAGATACAGAAACATGAGTCTATAAAAGAGATGTTCACTAGATTCACTACTTTGGTGAATGAGTTGAATGTTCTGGGAGAAAGGTATGCAACACATCAAAGAATCGAAAAAATTCTGAGAAGTCTACCCAAAATTTTGAGACAAAAAGACACTTCCATAACAGAAGCCAAAGACTTGAAAAATCTGGCTATGAATGAACTTACTGGGTCACTAAAGGTTCATGAAGAAGAGTTGATGGATGAGCTACAACTACCTAAGGGAAAAGCAATAACACTAAAAGCTTCTTAGAAAGTCAAAGCAAAGCATTATTTCAAAGCACTAAACTCATTAACAAATTTTGATGCTCAAAATAGTGATGATGAGCTTTCTGAAGACAAAAATTGAGAAATGAAAATAAACTCAATAGCACTAAACTCAATAGCTAAATCTCTAATGAAAATAATTCTGATGAGCATTATTATTCCAAAGCACTACACTCAATAGCAAAATTTCTAAGTAGTTAAAACTGATAAGAGAGGCTACTACAAAAAGAGTTTTCTCTTTTGATCAAACTCAACTTGAAAATGAAAATAAGGTTTTTCAAGAAAATGTTGAGAAATTATCAAAAGACTTAGGTCACCTTAACATGAAAACATTATCCAAACTATCCAAGCATAATCCGATTAGAAGCTTACCAAAATCAAATATGACAAAGACAAAGTATGTGAGGCATGTGCCAAAGGTAAACAAATTGAATCCAGTCTCTAGCCCAAAATTGTAGTAACCTTTTAGAGAATCCTAGAATTACTGCAAATTGATTTGTTTGGTCCAACCAAATGAGTCTAGGTTGGAAGAGATATGGATTTGTGATACTTGATGACTTCTCTAAATTCACATGGGTTTTATTTCTTTCTCACAAGGATGAGTCTTCTGAAGCATTCAAAAAGTTTTGTAAGAAAATTCAGAATGAAAAAGATTTGAAAATTATCTCTATAAGGAGTGATCATGGGGGAGAATTTAAAAAATCTTTCTTAAAAACCTTCTTTGCTGAAAATGGTATCTCTCATAATTATTCTTGTCCAAGAACACCTCAATGAAATGGTGTTGTGGAAAGGAAAAATACATCCTTACAAGACATGGCTAGAACATTTATTAGTGAGTTTGACATATACAATTATTTTTGGATAGAAGCTGTTACACAACATGCTACATTCTAAATAGAGTTTTATCAAGAAGGTTTTGAATAAGACTCCATATGAATTATGAAAAGGAGGAAAACCAAGTGTATCATACTTCCACATTTTTGGTTGTACATGTTATGTTTTAAACAACAAAGACAACCTTGGGAAGTTTGATGAAAAATCAGTCAAAACTATCTTTCTTGGTTATTCTTTATCATGTAAAGCCTACAAAATATAGAATCTGAGAACTGAAGTTGCAGAAGAAAGTATGCATGTTGTTTTTGATGAACATGATCACACATTTGAGAAGAGAAGAATTGTAGATTTAGAAGAAGAGTTGGAAAGAACAAAGACTAGTTAACATGCTCAAAACCATGTGCCAGTCTCAAAAAGCTCGAAGAAAATTGAAGATAAACCTTCTGAGACACCTCAAAAAGGCTTAAAATTGAAAAACTCAGAATAAATAACAGAAGCTAATACACCAAAAAGCTGGAGATTTGTCTCTACTATCCTCATCATTAGGAAGACAACATCTAGATCCAAGACAAGAGCCTCTTTGAACGAAGATAGGGAATGATACATCTTATCTCAACAATTGAGCCAGAGAACATTGATGAAACATTGAGTGAAGATTCTTGGGTGGCTGCTATGGAGGAAGAACTAAGTTAATTCAAAAAGAACAAGGCTTTCAATTTTGTTCCCCCTCCCAAAAATCAGGTAGTAATTGAAACTAAGTGGATCTTCAAGAACAAGCTCAATGAAGAAGGAGAAGTATTTAGAAACAAGGCAAGACTGGTGGCTCAAGGATACAATCAATAATAAAGGATTGACCATGAAGAAACCTTTGCTTCGGTAGCAAGACTAGAGACTATCAAAATACTTTTGGCCTATCTTGTTGAATCCACATCCCTGGTTTTAATAATGAAAAACCATTATCAATGCAAATTGAAAGAATCATGGGTATAAGTGATAGCTAACAATTCTTCTGAAGTTTTTCAGTGTTTATTATTCTGAGAAACATAGATGCTCTTTCATTCTAAGGTACTTAGAATAAAGCTTATAAAGGTTTAGAGATTTGTTGTCAGAGTTGAGAACTCAAAAGAATTCTTGAAGCCCATCAAAATGATGAAGCTTGCTTTCATTTGAGGACTTGGTTCTTCGCAAGATACTAAACAACGAGGCCTTAAATAAAAGATTCATCAAAGGCTACATGAAGAGCATTATGGTTTAGAATGAAGCTATGTAGAGTCTACATCAAAATAATGAAGACCTTGACTCTAATTTTCTAAACACCATAAAGACTTAGAAAGATAAGAATGCATCACTTGAACAATATCAATAGAATGAAATTTGACTATTCTTCACCCTCCGTTTGTTGCCACAATCACTAAAGGCACATTACAAAAGGAAGAAGCAACTGCATAATAAGATGCAAAATTGTTGAATGATGAAGTTGTCCATGAAAAGAACTAATGTGAAGCATCAGATTGAAGGACTAAATAAATTTGCCCAATGTAACATTGAACAAAACCCTAACACACTAAAAACATAAACTTTTATTAAGTCTTTATGAAGTAATCGACTTCAGAATGCTTCGAAGATGTGAAGAAATGTTAAGAGTGATGAAGTTGCACTATATCACAATGAGATATTAATATAAAATTCATCAAGGGAATTCATCAAAGTATGGATTCATTCTCAACAAATATCAGAATGGCTATTATGATGGTTCTTTAAAATGCCCATTAGAAAGGTTCCTCAGAATGAGAACCTTAGAATGGAACCTCAGAATGGTTTTGTTTATTGTCACATCATGAAAGCTGGAAAGTGAACCTCCTTGCTCCAGAAGTGTGTCAATTTTATGGAGCCCACTACAACGGTCTTAGGAGCTTTAAGAGTCATTTTGGAAGGCTACGATGAACAAGTTGAAGCATTCCAAATCTACAACACAATGTACTAGATCTCTGAGTGAGAAATCTGTATTTTAGCTTCAACCCTCTCTGTGAGAGTGACCTATGTCTATATTATACTTTCAAAGCTTGTAATAATCTTAGATAAAAGTGTGAGATTAAGTTATTGAGTGGAATCCCTCTTTTAAGGAGAAGATTTGTAATTTGTGCAATAAATCATAAACCCGTTTTCTATAAAGTCTAGTAGTGGCGGTTAGAAGAGAAATCCAGTGGTGTAGCTAGTGTAGTTGAGGCTAGGATTGAAGTCTGGTGGGGAATTGGAAGGTTTTTGAAATCTAGTGGTTATCCGTTCTAGTTGTGTACAAGTTGTGTTGGTGAAATCTCATCTTTAAGGGTAAGGATTGGATGTAACCCAAGGTTGGGGTGAACTAGTATAAAAACCTCTGTGCACTTTTCCCTTTTCTCTTTCTTTACATTGCTTTGCACAGATTTGGAAACTATTTTTGATCAAATCATTAAATCTGTTATCTTTCCATTTTAACAACAGAACTAAACTTTGCTTTACCAAGATTTTTTTCATTAGACAACTATTCTTGAAATAAAAGCTTTAAAATGCAAAAGAATTTTGTTTCCAACAGTGTTGCATTTTCATTTTAAGCTCATAACAACTTTTTGAACTCACTCATTTTGAACTATTATTAGAAATCTTTTGTTTTCAAAGAAGCTTTAAAAGTTTTCAAAACCCCAATTCAACCCCCCTTTCTGTGGTATTTTGTCACTTCAATTTGCATCAGAGCCTAACTCTCAGGGATAAGAAAATTTGGCAGTGTGAGAGGAAGATCCTAGAAAAATTGGTGGGTGAACAAGTTCTAACAATGTTTATACCTGGAGGCACCTCAACCAATATGCCTCTTGGTTTTGATGGAAAAGACTTATACTACTAAAGAGGTAGAAAGAAGTTATTCCTGGAATCTCAGGATGTGGATCTATAGGATATCATACATCTTGTTCTCTTCATACCAAAGAAGAAAATTAAAGCTAGAGTTGAAATAAACAAACCAAAAAAAAAGAAAATACCTTAGATAAGAGAGCCAGAGTTCTTCTGAACTCTAAAGCCAAGTTCTTTCTGACATGTGCTCTGAGTATATCAGAATATGACAAAATATAATAGTGTGAAACAACTAGGAAATTCGGAAAACCCTCATAATAATATATAAGAGCATAAATTAGGTAAAAGCCTTAAAGGCCAATATTTTAACTCATAGGTTTAAGATGTTTAAAATGCAGGAACATGAATCAATAGAAGAAATGTTCACAAGGTTCACTACTATAGTGAATGAACTTAATGCTTTGGGGGAAAACTATACAACACATCAAAGGATCAAGAAGATTTTGAGGAGTTAGCCCAAAATCTAAAGACCAAAAGTCGTTGACATAACAAAAGCAAGGAATTTGAAATTTTTGGCTACGGATGAACTTATTGGCTCTCTGAAAGTTCATAAACAAGGGTTTATGGATGAGATGAAACTACTTAAAGGGAAGATTATAACTCTCAAGGCTTCTCAGAAAACCAATATAATGCATCAGTCCAAAGCACTAAGCTCAATAGAAGCTTCTGATATTGAGAATAGTGATGTTGAGTTTTCTAAGGAAGATGAAGAAGAACTGGCATTCCTAACCAAAAGAGTGAAAAGATTGCTCAGAAAAAGAAAAGGGCCAAGAGTGTAATGCCTTGAAATTTCGCTAACTATAGATTGATGTTTAATTGTATTTATCGTGTTATTTGATTATATGATTGACTTGAATGATTTCATGGTGTGAATTAGTCATGTGTAGTTTTGTTGATGTGGATGCTGAGTTATGTGGAGTTTAATTGACCTAAGTTGAAATTATCAGATTTCAAATTTTACGTTAACCTATTTTGGTAAAACCACGATCCTCAATTTGTTAACCATTGCTTTATCTTAAAATTTTGATTGTATGATCCAAACAATTGTCCCAACGATTTGACCACTAAGATTTTCAACATAATAACTCTTTACCTCTAACTTAGTGCGAGAAGCGCGTGATGTGCTATCATTTTCTTCTATTTTCTAAACCCTTTTTGCACCATTTTAATTACTGATTGGTCTTAATTGTCAATTTATCAGGCAGTTTTATTATTTGGGCTCATTTAGCTAATTTGATGTTTTTAATCTAATATCAGGAATTAATGAAACATTGGGCTTAATCCGGATTTTGGTTATGGACTTGAAGAGGGCAAATAAAGCAGCGCTTACCTTAGTTAATTTCTAATTAGGAAATTTCGCAATTTTATTTTATGTTGTTCAGTGTTTATTTCGTTTTGGGCCAGAGTATTGTAATAGGGCCCAGTGACTTTGAGTGACTCTTTTTAAATAGCAGCCTTGGGATTCGTGCAAGGCTGTTCTGTTATGCCATTCATTATTCAGAGCTTTGTTTAGGGTTTTAAGTTCTTTCGGTTCTAATGCTACTGTTTTCGTTCTTAATGCAATTTCCCATTTCCTGCTTCTAATTACAATTTCGTTCTTGTTTCTTCTTCTACTTTCATTTACATTTCTGTTTTCATTTTCGTTTCTGTCTCATTTACGTTTCTGTTATTCATGTTTCATTTACGTTTTCTGTTTGAATCTATGGAAGGCAAATTATTCTGGTGTTGTCTCCTTCTGAGGAAGAAGCCCGACTCTCTTTGAGGTTTCGTTTATAATGTGGTTCCCTGGCAGTTTTCCCTTCACCAGTTAACCCAAATTTGTGAACATTAATCAGTGCATGCTTCGTGTTCGATTAATTGCCTCTGAGCCTAACTTGCGTTCATGCTTAATGGACGAAGGGCTAACTGGTGTATGTGGTGCCTAATCACGTATTGACAACCCTAGGTTGATTTTCGCTTAGTAAATTGAAATATGGTTGGATTAAGTGGTTACTGTTAGGGACGAATTCTCCATAACCCAGGATAAGAGAATGGCTTCTGAATCAGAGGAAACAACCCATTTTTAATATTATTAGTTTCGTATTCCAGTTTACTTGTTCTGCTCCTTAAATCACAAAACAAACAAACCCCCCCAATCGTTACTGTTACTGCAAGTATATTATGAGCATTTGGTTTATCATTGCTCGTTGGGAAACGACCTAGGATCACTTCCTAGTTACTGCATTTTCATGTTTATTTGATTCGGGTACGGCCTCGATCAAATTTGGCGCCGTTGCCGGGGAGCAGTGTCCAAAGGTTCATAATAGCTAGCTAGTCTTTTAATTCCTTCGTGTTTTATGTTTAATTGTTAGTATTGTGTTAGTATGTGTGTTAGTGTTGTTTAGTGTCCTAGTATTTTGTTTAGTGTGTGTTCGGTTTCAGTTTTCCTATTAAGCGCTTCCCCTGTTTCAGTTTTGGGTGTTTTGCTATGAATAGTGTTTTGCGATGGACTTAGCGACCACTTTTGCTTGCGGCAAAACAAAGTAGTAGTAGAAATCAAGTAGAGACGGATTTTGGCGAACACCCATGCTGAATTATTTGAGATTTTTTGTTTTAGTAGCTAGAGTTGTTATTTTTGGCTGCATTTTTTTGTGGTAACTTATTTTAATCTATATTTTGTGGGAAAAATAGCTAGAGCCTTTAGTTTGGTCAGATTTGGAAGTTCCAAAAAAGTAGCAAATTTTGTTTTTGTCAAAACTTCAAACGGCCATAACTTTTGCTCCGGTTATCAGAATCGCAATTATTATATATGTATTTGGGGTAGAAAAAAAATTTCCTACGCCATGGGAGCCGGCCATAGGCCGGCTGAGGTCTCCATCATCCAAAAATAGTGATTCTGTCAAAAGTTTTTTATTTTTCAAGTTTTATTCACTTATTTTTCTTAACCTACCATTTTTAGCTTCCATAGTTAGACTTTGAATTTTTGCCTGAAATTTTTTGTGCTATCTTCTCATCATTTTATAAGGTTGCTCATAAAATTTTAAGTCATTTGGATATCATTTGAGGGTAGTTGTAGTTCAAACCTGCACCTTTATTTACATGACAAAGCAACTAGTTGTGCATGCTGAATGTAGTGTATGACTAAAGGCAATCCATCTAACTTACAACCCTTTGATCCTGAGATAGATAAGACATTTCATAGATTAGTTAGGCATCATTTTATACCTTTTGATCATCCTGAGCATTCCATTACTGGTGAATCTGTGCATAGTGTTATTGGTGATTTTGAACATCCTGATTTTGAGCATTACAATTTTGAGCATTCTGATTCTGAGCATTCTGATTTTGAACATTCTGAAAACATGGCACAACCTCCACCCCGTGAGAGGACTCTAAGGGAAATGGATGCACCTGATTTCACCAACGAAAGCTTGTGCATCCAATACCCTGATGAGGATGTCCCATATGTTCTTAAAACTGGACTGATTCATTTGCTTCCAAAGTTTCATGGCCTTGCAGGTGAAGACCCGAACAAACATTTGAAGGAATTTCATATTGTCTGCTCCACCATGAAACCCCCAGATGTCCAAGAGGATCATATATTTCTGAAGGATTTCCCTCATTCTTAAGAGGGAGTGGCAAAGGACTGGCTGTATTAGCTTGCTCCAAGGTCCATCACGAGCTGGGATGACCTGAAGAGAGTATTCTTAGAAAAAAATTTACCTGCTTCCAGGATCACAACCATCAGGAAGGATATCTCAGGTATTAGACAACTCAGTGGAGAGAGCCTGTATGAATACTGGGAGAGATTTAAAAAACTATGTGCCAGTTGCCCTCACCATCAGATTTCAGAGCAGCTGCTTCTCCAATATTTTTATGAAGGACTCAGTAATATGGAGAGAAGTATGATAGATGCTGCCAGTGGTGGAGCCCTTGGAGACATGACTCCTGTTGAAGCCAGAAATTTAATTGAGAAGATGGCTTCCAACTCCCAGCAGTTTAGCGCCAAAAATGATGCCATAGTCATTAGAGGAGTGCATGAGGTAGCTACAAACTCAGCTGCATCATCTGAGACTAAGAAGCTTGAAGGCAAACTGGATGCATTGGTTAACTTGGTAACCCAGCTGGCCTTGAATCAAAAATCTGTACCTGTCGCAAGGGTTTGTGGTTTGTGCTCCTCTACTGACCACCATACAGACCTTTGCCCTTCCATGCAGCAACCTGGAGCAATTGAGCAGCCCGAAGCTTATGCTGCTAATATTTACAATAGACCTCCTCAACCTCAGCAGCAAAATAAACCACAACAGAACAATTATGACCTCTCTAGCAACAGATACAACCCTGGATGGAGGAATCACCCTAATCTCAGATGGTCTAGCCCTCAGCAACAACAACAACAGTCTGCTCCTTCCTTCCAAAATGCTGCTGGCTCAAGCAGACCATACATTCCTCCACCAATCCAACAACAGCAACAGCCCCAGAAACAGCCAACAGTTGAGGCTCTTCCACAACCTTCCCTCGAAGAACTTGTGAGGCAAATGACAATGCAGAACATGCAGTTTTAGCAAGAGACCAGAGCCTCCATTCAGAGCTTAACCAATCAGATGGGACAATTGGCTACCCAATTGAATCAACAACAGTCCCATAATTCTGACAAGCTGCCTTCTCAAGCTGTCCAAAATCCCAAAAATGTCAGTGCCATTTCATTGAGGTTGGGAAAGCAGTGTCAAGGACCTCAACCCGTAGCACCTTCCTCATCTGCAAATGAACTTGCCCAACTTCACTCTAACCCAGAAAAAGGTAATGACAAAAATTTACCTAACAATTTCTGTGCAGGTGAATCTTCCACTGGCAATTCTGATTTGCAGAAGCAGCACATTCCTCCTCTTCCATTCCCTCCAATAGTAGTTTCCAACAAAAAAATGGAAGAGGCAGAGAAAGAGATCTTGGAAACATTCATAAAAGTAGAGGTAAACATACCTCTGCTGGATGCAATAAAGCAAATTCCAAGATATACCAAATTCTTGAAGGAGCTGTGCACTAATAAGAGGAAGCTTAAAGGAAGTGAACGAATTAGCATGGGCAGAAATGTCTCTGCACGGATTGGTAAATCTGTTCCCCAAATTCCTGAAAAATGTAAAGATCCAGGTACATTCAGCATACCTTGTATTATAGGGAATAGTAAGTTTGACAATGCCGTGCTAGATTTAGGAGCTTCTATTAGTGTTATGCCTCTGTCTATTTTTAATTCTCTATCTCTAGGTCCCTTGCAGTCAACTGATGTGGTAATTCATTTAGCTAATAGAAGTGTTACCTACCCTGTTGGTTTCATACAAGATGTCTTAGTTAGAGTTGGTGAACTAATTTTCCTTGTTGATTTTTATATTTTGAATATGGAAGATGGATTTTCTCAAGGATCAGTTCCCATCATTCTAGGCAGACCCTTTATGAAAACTGCTAGAACTAAGATAGATGTTTATGCAGGCACACTATCCATGGAGTTTGGTGATATAACTGTTCATTTTAATATTCTGGATGCTATCAAATACTCATCTGAAGATCTTTCTGTATTTCGTGCTGAAATAATTGACCATGTTGTTGATGAATACATGACTGATCTTTATTCTAATCTGCATGCCTCTCACTCTTCATGCATTGAGTCTGAAATTGTACTTGGTCATATGTCTGAATTTGATGCTGAAAGTGAATCTGAAAGTGATATTGATTGCATGTCTGGTGGTGGTGTTTTACCTCTTGAGATTGATTTTATAGAGTCAGATAGGACTAACCATGTTTCAGGAAGTACATATACCTCTGACTTTCTTTATGAGGTACAGGCTGAGAAACCATCTCCTTCTACCACTACCCAGCCAACCACACCAGAATTGAAGCCTCTGCCATCAAATTTAAAATATGCTTACTTGGATGATAGCAAAAGTTTTCTAGTGATTATATCTGCCTCCTTTACTGATGAGCAAGAGGAGAAGTTGTTGTCTGTTCTCAAGAAGCATAAGAAGGCTATAGGCTGGACCCTGGCGGACATTCCTGGTATTAGCCCATCCACATGTATGCATCGAATAAATTTAGAGGATGGATCTAAACCAGTAAGACAGCCACAGAGATGACTCAACCCGGTGATTCTTGATGTAGTGAAGAAGGAGATAACCAAGCTTTTGCAAGCTGGAATCATTTATCCTATCTCCGACAGCCAATGGGTAAGTCCCGTCCAGGTAGTCCCGAAGAATACCGGCCTCACAGTGATCAAAAATGAGAAGGAGGAGCTGATTCCTACTCGGGTGTTGAACTGTTGGAGAGTCTGAATTGACTATAGGAGGTTGAACCAAGTTACCAAAAAGGACCATTTTCCCCTGCCATTCATTGACCAGATGCTTGAGCGCCTGGCAGGTAAATCTCACTATTGTTTCCTTGATGGTTTTTCTGGTTATATGCAAATTACTATTGCTCCTGAGGATCAGGAAAAGACCACATTCACCTTGTAACATCCTAGAAATTTCTACCCGGAGTTTTCGGAAACAATGTATTTTGAATGATTATATATATATATATATATATATAAGTATTATTCAGTGTATATGCCTATATGTTCTTGGTAGAAGTAGGAATAGTGGGGGCAAGATATGCGGGTTAGGCTAATTAAGGAAGAGAAATCCATAACTGGGAGGTTATGGGTTAATTCTTAATTAATTAGTTTAAAAATCATCGTTTTACGTGCGACTTATAATTTAACGAAACCAACCTCTGAACCACGCTCGGGGTTTTATTCTGAGCGTTTTGATATATATATTGCCTACTTTCGAAAACTGGCCCCGACGGACGCAGAGAAACGCGAGGAACTGGAACCAGAGAAACAGCACGCAAACTGAGGCAGGATTCTAGCGTTTCAAAGGTCAGATTTTTCTCACTTTTGTGGCTGAGTATGGGTCACAGCCAAAAGGGAAAGTGGGCCCTTCTTGCTCCACTCAAATGGAGACATGTGGCATAGCTTAAATAAAATAATAAGAAAAGAGAAAACCCTTTTATTTAAAACCAAAAAGCTGTTCTCTCTCCTCACTCAGCAAAACTGAAAATTTCAGACAGCTCTCCCTCTCTCTCACGCAACCTTCTTCTTCTTTTCTCCCATCCACCATTGTTGCCCAACAAAGCTTCAACCTTTGGTGCTCATTTCTGCTCCAAATCGCGAAAGGAGGGCATTTTCAGAGTCGTGAAGTGCGTGTCTACGAGTGGGACTTCGAAATTTCAGGTTTGGGTGGACTTCTTTCTCCTTTGATTTTCGTGGGTATGGGGTTTTGGGAGATATGATGGGTAGTTTTGTTAGTTTTATGCTTCATGATAGTTATTTGTGAAGACTCTTGTTGAAAGCTTGTTGAACTTGCCATGTTTGGATGAGTTAGACATACCCATTCTGTTTTAGGATTTTTGTGATGATGTTTGTGATGTTTGTATGCTGAAATTGCTTATGGAAAACTGATAGAGGTGAAGGGTGGAGTTAACCTAGGGTTAGAAAGTGAGAATGTGATGTTATGAGTGGAAAAAGAATGAGGCTTTGAGAGTTGGAAGGTTAAGTCTGAATTTTGTGATAAATGGAGGTTAAAGTGAGTTAATCCTAGCTTGAAATGTCATTTAGGACTTATGAGAAAGCTTGGACTGTGCTAGAGAGAAAAACAAATGACCAAAGTGAACCAAGAGCCATTTCTAGGGCAAAATTGGGTGTTGAGGAGTCAAATTTTGATTCGGTGGAAATTTAGGTGTAAATCTAGTTTGAGCAAGTTTAGATTGATGTTATAGACTTGTGTGAGGTGAGAGTTTGCTCCAAATTTACCTCATTCTCAATTTCGCTTTTCAAACCTTGAAAATCCATTAAAATGAGGGGTTTTGGACACCTAGATTTTGTGTTGCTGTGGTTTGAAGCTTGACTTTGGTTTAGACATGATTGATACATGATTTGGGACTTGTAGGATTTGATTTGGGCAAGATTGGATGAGGGGAAGTGTGGTTTTCGAAATATGCTCTTTGTGCAGATTTTGCTGTAAAATTGTGCAGCAGAATTTTGCACAAGTGCAGAAAAATCCATGTATTTGCTGGTTGTGGAAAGAGTAATGTAGAATGCGTTCTGGATGTTTGCTAGTAGATCCCAACGGTCAAAATGTAGAATTATGTACTAGAGACTTCCAGTAAAAATTTCGAGTTGATCCAACGGTTAACGAATGAGAACGAAGGAAATGTTTCTGGGGTATTTGTATGTGAAAAGCTGTGATTTTGGTTGGTGTTTTGGGCAGAGTTTTCTGCCTTTGCCCTGTTTTGCTTGGCTGTGATAGCTTGTGCTGTTTGAATGTTGTATTACTTTGATGTTGGGGAAGCTTGGGAGGATTGATGGGGACCCGGTGTTGAGAGAAACGAGGTTATGGGCTACGTGGGAGTACGTGAGCTCAGTTGGAGGTGGGCAACAAGGGATGGTGGGTTTATGTGCGCTTTGTGGATGTGGAAAACTTGTTGTGCACCATCGCCCGACCGCCACCTAGTACCACATATGATGGGTACCCCATAATCCTACAAGCTTGAGATGAGGAAGTGTAGAAGGGTGAACTTCCTGCTTTTATTCGTTGACCACAGAGTGGTACCTGGAGATGTGTCGCGGGGGTCAGGAGACCTTGGGGACGTCAGGTGGGGTGCCATTGCCCAAAACCAAGCTTGACCAATCCCGACCCAACCCGGGCATAGTCGGTCAGTGAGAACCTGTGATGTACCTAAGCAGGCGAGCTCCTGGCAATCAACAGATAAAAGGAACAAAGACCACAAAGCAAGGGGGCTTGTGGTGGCTGGCCAGCTGTGAATTTTGTGTGTGGGTTGTGGCCTCTGGTAATCGATTACCAAGGGTTGGTAATCGATTACAAGGCTTAAAAATGAAGACAGGAGGTTAAGATGGTCTCTGGTAATCGATTACCACGGGGTGTAATCGATTACCAGGCTTGAAAACGAGGTCAGGAAGCTAGGGAAGCCTCTGGTAATCGATTACCAAGGGGTGTAAGCGATTACCAGGCTTAAAAAAGGGAACTGGGAGATGGTGGAGGCCTCTGGTAATCGATTACCAACCTGTGTAATCGATTACACAGAGGAATGGGTCACTGGTAATCGATTACCAGGTATGTGTAATCGATTACACAGTGCACTTTTGCATATTTCATGTCTTGAGGCTGTGTAATTCGAGTTTAGCCTCTGGTAATCGATTACCAAGGCTGTGTAATCGATTACCAGAGATGAAAAGCCTTAAGATACCCCTTTTAATTGCATGTAGTGGTTATGAGACGCATTGTGTTACGACATAGTTAGATTCTTGTGAAAGAGTCTACCCCTTTCTTTCCCTTCTTGTAGATCGTGATGGCGGCACAGCTAATCCATGATCGAGTGGAGATGGAATGCCTAGAGGGAGCTTGGGAGACCCTCGAAGGCAACACGAGGTGCCGATTTCAGGGCACCATTCGATTCACGGCTACTTCTTTGGTGCATCCAGATGAACCTGCACGGACGCTTCAGCGCACGGTGGAGTGGATACTACCCACGCCTACACCATATCGTCTAGTGGAGCCAGTCCAATTGATTGAGGTAACGTCGTCCGAGGAAGACCCTGAGGAGGATCCCGAGGAGCTACCTCCTGAGCCTGCTGTGGACGCTCTTGACTTTCTAGAGGGCGATGAGGACCCACTTCCTGAGGTGGATTCTCCCGAGGAAGTCATGTCGGCATCTGAGGCAGATTCTACGGAGGATAGTGGCCCGGGGGAGGTGGCGATCAGCAGAGGCTCTTCATCCTAGTGGACAGCTCTTTGGATTAGTTTTGTATACTTTTGAGGGTGGGTGTATCTAGGACTGACTGTTAGGTTTACTCTTTTGTTTTTGTATGGGTAGACCTGATGTATAGGAATTTGATGATTGTATACATGTGGCTGAAGCCACCACTGTGGACACCTTTGCTCTGGATGACACTATATATTTTGTAAAACTCCCATATTTTGGACAGCTTTAAAATGATGAATGTATTTATGATCAATCTTGTTATTTGAAAACAAAGCATTAACAACTTTATTTGTAAAAGAGTTTATTGACTGTATTTTATCCTTTTATTTTCACGTGACGACCTAAAGTAATGGCTGGTATATTCTTCCTTTTGAAACAGCAAAATAATTTAGAGAATTATGAACGGTAAGAAAGAACTGACTCCGAATAGAGTTGTGAACTGGCCATTCAGGACTTTATAGTGAGGATTTTCCTTCTACACCTAGTTATTGTGAAAAAGAGAAAGATATGAAAAGGGAAAAGAAGAAAAAAAAAATTTACCATGGTTTTTGTTATTTAAATTATTACTATTAAACCAATCATTAATTTAGGGACGCCACACACCTGCCCCTTCGGCACTTTTGCCTATAGGAGGATGCCTTTCAGCCTGTGCAATGCCCCTGGTACCTTCCAGCGGTGCTTGATTAGTATTTTCAGTGACTTCTTAGAAAATTGCATAGAGGTGTTCATGGATGATTTCACTGTGTATGGATCCTCTTTTGATGGTTGTCTGGATAGTTTGGAAAAAGTTTTGAATAGATGCATTGAAACTAACCTTGTTCTAAATTTTGAAAAATGTCCTTTTATGGTTGAGCAAGGTATAGTTTTAGGCCACATTATTTCCAATAAGGGTATTGAAGTAGATCCTGCAAAAATTTCTGTTATTTCACAATTTCCTTACCCTTCTTGTGTGCGAGAGGTGCGATCTTTTCTTGGTCATGCAGGATTCTACAGGCTCTTTATAAGGGATTTTAGCAAAGTAGCCCTTCCACTGTCCAACTTCTTGCAAAATGAGGTGGAGTTTGACTTTAATGACAGATGCAAAGAGGCTTTTGATTGCCTCAAAAGAGCGCTGACTACCACCCCCATCATCCAGGCACCCGATTGGACAGCCCCTTTTGAGCTTATGTGTGATGCATCAAATTATGCATTGGGGGATGTCCTTGCTCAGAAAATTGATAAATTGCCCAGGGTGATATATTATGCTTCTAGGACTTTAGATGTTGCCCAAGCGAATTATACTACTACTTAGAAGGAGCTTCTAGCCATAGTTTTTGCTCTTGAAAAATTTCGATCTTATTTGCTTGGTACCCACATTATTGTTTATACTGACCATGCAGCTCTAAAGTACTAGTTGAAGAAGGTTGATTCTAAGCCTAGGTTGATCCGATGGATGCTCTGTCTTCAAGAGTTTGACTTGGAAATCCGTGATAGGAGCGGAGCATAAAGTTTAGTTGCTAATCATTTGAGTCAGATCGAACGTGTATCGGATGCGAATTCACCCATTCGGGATGATTTCCCGGATGATCATTTGTATATACTGTATAGTATTTCTGACTCTCTTTCTACTCCCTGGTTTGCTAACATTGTCAATTATTTAGTTGCTTCTGTTTTTCCTCCCTTAGCATCTAAAGCCTAAAAAGATAAAATTAAAAGTGATGCTAAGCATTTTATTTGGGATGACCCCTACTTGTGGAAATTGTGCAGTGATCAGGTCATTAGACGATGCATTCCAGATCATGAGACTGACTCAGTCCTGCAATTCTGTCATTCTTCCGCACCGGGAGGTCATCTGGGTGTTCAAAGGACAGCTCGCAAAGTGCTTGATTGTGGTTTTTATTGGACCACCATCTTTAAAGATGCGTGGAAGATCTGCAGCACTTGTGAGCAGTGTCAGAGAGCAGGAAATACACTTACATGGCGACAACAAATGCCTCAGCAACCTATGCTATTATGTGAGGTGTTTGATGTCTAGGGTATAGATTTCATGGGCCCTTTTCCTGTCTCTTTTGGTTATGTTTACATTCTCCTTGCAGTTGACTATGTTTCAAAATGGGTGGAAGCCAAGCCCACTAGAACTAATGATGCTAAGGTTGTTGCAGATTTTGTCAGGTCTAATCTGTTTTGCAGGTTTGGAGTACCTAAAGCAATTGTTAGTGATCAAGGAACCCATTTTTGCAACAGAACAATGCATGCCCTACTTAAAAAGTACGGGGTGGTACACAGGGTATCCACACCATACCACCCCCAGACCAATGGACAGGCAGAAGTTTCTGACAGGGAGATCAAGAGAATTTTAGAGAAGATTGTGCAGCCAAGCAGGAAAGATTGGAGTACCAGGTTTGATGATGCTCTCTGGGCACATCGAACTGCCTACAAAGCACCCATAGGAATGTCTCCTTATCGGGTTGTCTTTGGAAAGGCATGTCATCTTCTAGTGGAAATTGAGCACAAAGCATACTGGGCAGTGAAGACTTGCAACTTCTCTATGGATCAAGCTGGTGAGGAAAGAAAGTTGCAACTGAGTGAGTTAGATGAAATCCTCCTAGAAGCCTACGAGAATGCCAAGTTCTACAAAGAAAAGACCAAGAAGTTCCATGATAGCATGATAGTTAAGAAGGACTTCATGGTTGGGAAAAAAATGCTATTGTATAATTCTAGGCTTGGACTCATGAGTGGTAAGTTGAGGTCTAAGTGGATTGGTCCTTTTGTTGTTACGAATGTTTTTCCTTATGGTACAGTTGAGATCAAAAGCGACTCCACAAACAAGAGCTTCAAGGTCAACGGACATCGACTTAAGCCATTCCTCACGAACCCTTCTTTAGTGGACGTAGTGGTGGAAGAGACTTCCTTACTCCACCATGACTTAGGGAGTTCTTCTTTTCCTATCTCCTTCTTTGCTTTTATTACACTTGTCCAATTCTATTTGATGGTTTAATTGTTTTAATCTCTTAATTGTGCTACATTGAGGACAATGTGTTGTTTAAGTATGGGGGGGGTGGGGAGTGTTCTTTGGTTTTTGTTAGTTTTGTTGGTTTTGTTAATTTGTTAGTTGTGTTAATTTGTTAATGTTGATTAGTTTCGTCGGATTTTTAGTTTAATATTTTGGGTCAATTCTGTGTGCATGTACGACTTTGAATGTTTTTCTTTGAATCATAGGATATGTTCAAGAAATGGGTAATTTTTTTGAAAATAAAAGTTTTTGACATTTTGTGGCTTGAAATCCTTGATTCTCCTCTACATTTCATGATAGTTTTGAAAGTGATGAGTTTACCTTTGTGAGAATTTGAGCCATCCATCATCATAATCATTTGGTGTGTTTTGCCCCATTGATTGCGTGCACAATAGCCTTGGCTTGATTCTTATTGATGCTTCCTAATTCACATGCATATTTGAATATGATTGAGGCAATTTTGTTCTTATAAGCTTCTAGCCAAATGGACTTACCTTGACTTAATTCCTTTGATAGCCCTTTTGAGCCTTGTTTCCCTTTCCTTGTTTTGAAGCTCACTACAAGCCTTAAGTGAAAAACCATGATATCACCATATCCTTAAGGAATTTTGGAGCTTTGGAATTGTTTTGGGAATAAGTGTGGGGGTTTTTGTTTCATTGGATAACATGTTTTGTTGGCCATGCTTCATGATATATTTTGAGCCATACTTGATATACATTGCATATTGGTTAAATGTTGGACATGCTGAATATGATGTTGTTTCTTCTTCTAAAAAAAAATTATAAAAAAAATCGAAAAAGAAAAAGAAAAACAGTAAAGTTGAGTGAATAAGAAAAGAATGATGAGACTCTTGGTTCTACTCTTTATGTTTAAATTTTATCTTTACTTCTTTTTATTTTCTTATGTTTTCTTAATATGCACTTATTCCCCATTGCTCCTCTATTCCTTTGGGATTCAGCCACTTATTCCATATTTTTCCATACCTTGTCCTTGGCCCCATTACAACCTTAAAAGACCTTTTGATCCTCATGTGCTTGTGTTTATGGGTTGATTGTCAATTTTAGAATCTTGCAAAGTTTATGTGGTGTTTGTTTTCATGGGTGCTTTGAGGGTAAATAGTAGCCTAGACACCTGGGAGATAGAGTGTATATCTTGTGAGGCTTTATCATTTTTCATTCTTGAGCTGATTAACTATTTTTCCATGATTGGGTTGCTTGGATGATTTTCATGAATGTCTTGACATTTTGGATCTCCTTATGTTAGATGTTACCCATTCCTTTCATTCCTTGATGTTCATTGAGAAATATGTGAATGTTTTTGTTTGTCTCTCTTTGATATCCTTGGATTTTGTTCTTTGTTTCATTTTGCCCAGGAGTGCAAAAGGCTAAGTATGGGGGGGTTTTGATGTGCCATCATTTTCTTCTATTTTCTAAGCCCTTTTTGCACCATTTTAATTACTGATTGGTCTTAATTGTCAATTAATCAGGCAGTTTTATTATTTGGGCTCATTTAGCTAATTTGATGTTTTTAATCTAATTTCAGGAATTAATGAAACATTGGGCTTAATCCGGATTTTGGTTATGGACTTGAAGAGGGAGAATAAAGCAGCGCTTACCTTAGTTAATTTCTAATTAGGAAATTTCGCAATTTTATTTTATGTTGTTCAGTGTTTATTTCGTTTTGGGCCAGAGTATTGTAATAGGGCCCAGTGACTTTGAGTGACTCTTTTTAAATAGCAGCCTTGGGATTCGTGCAAGGCTATTCTGTTATGCCATTCATTATTCAGAGCTTTGTTTAGGGTTTTAAGTTTTTTCGGTTCTAATGCTACTATTTTCGTTCTTAATGCAATTTCCCATTTCCTGCTTCTAATTACAATTTTGTTCTTGTTTCTTCTTCTACTTCCATTTACGTTTCTGTTTTCATTTTCGTTTCTGTCTCATTTACGTTTCTGTTATTCATGTTTCTGCTTCATGTTTCATTTACGTTTTCTGTTTGAATCTATGGAAGGCAAATTATTCTGGTGTTGTCTCCTTCTGAGGAAGAAGCCCGACTCTCTTTGAGGTTTCGTTTATAATGTGGTTCCCTGGCAGTTTTCCCTTCACCAGTTAACCCAAATTTGTGAACATTAATCAGTGCATGCTTCGTGTTCGATTAATTGCCTCTGAGCCTAACTTGCGTTCATGCTTAATGGACGAAGGGCTAACTGGTGTATGTGGTGCCTAATCACGTATTGACAACCCTAGGTTGATTTTCGCTTAGTAAATTGAAATATGGTTGGATTAAGTGGTTACTGTTAGGGACAAATTCTCCATAACCCAGGATAAGAGAATGGCTTCTGAATCAGAGGAAACAACCCATTTTTAATATTATTAGTTTCGTATTCCAGTTTACTTGTTCTGCTCCTTAAATCACAAAACAAAGAAACCCCCCAATCGTTACTGTTACTGCAAGTATAATGAACATTTGGTTTATCATTGCTCGTTGGGAAACGACCTAGGATCACTTCCTAGTTACTGCATTTTCATGTTTATTTGATTCGGGTACGGCCTCGATCAGTGTGCTAAGCACAATTCCAACCCGAGAGGGAATTATGCTGAGCCTGAATAGTTGTGCTTAGCGCAAGAGGAATTACGCTCAGCGTGAATTGTCACCCTTAGTGCAAATCCCAACCCAAAAGAAATTGTGCTAAGCGTGAAAAGTCGCGCTTAACACCAAAAGTGGATTCCCACGTAGCGAGATGAGCTTGCCAAGCGAGATATATAGATGATAAATACGTTCTTCAACATGAAAAACATGATTTTCACTCTTTTTCTCTCCAAATGCCTGCCCAAGCCCTAACACCTCCTCCTTCACCACCCAAAACCACCGGTAGCCACCATGAGCTGTCGTTGCTTACTTTCGAATTACCACATCGAGAGGAACATTTTAATCGAAGCAGAATCCTCAAAATCCACCTCAAGGATTCGATGGAGACAAATCCCTTAGTCCTTTCTTTCATAACTTCTCTGAGATAATCTTGACATCTAAGCCTTTCTCTTAGTTAGTTTGAGTTTCTCTTAGTGTCTCTTGTGTTTTGGGTACTGTAATAGGGTGTTTTTACACTTCCTTTGAAAAACCCTTGAAAATGAAACGTTGTAAAAGTTATCTTTTTATAAAATTGATGTTATTTTTGTGACCTTCAATGAACCTCGGTCACATTGGTGTGATCGGAATTTCAAAATGATGTCTCCTTTTAGTAGAATCCGGAACACCCCTTGGCCCTTTATGTTTTGACAGGAGTAATTGACTCTGAATATTGTTATTAACCTTGTTTTTGAAATTTATACTAATTTCCTTCAATTTGGTATACAGCATGTTGCGTTTGGACTGATGAACGTGAACGAGAGAGGTCTCTAAACAACACGAAGAGGAATTGGCGGAGAGCTCACGATAGGTGAGGGGAGTTTATTATAATTTACGGCTTTTGATACCATAGTTGGGGTTAGGGAACCTGACTATGGGCATGTATGGCTGTCTCTGTTGCATGTTGGTTTTCAAGAAAAATAATGTTTTTGACTAATGGGATGCGAAACATCTGTTATTGATAAATGACATTATTATTTTTATTAGACTTGTGTTGTCTGAAGACCTGAGGAGTGTGAATCTTAGGCATGAACTATATATGTATGTATATACAAAATGTGATTTACTGATGATATTAATTTATATGAGGTGACATTGATGTTTATGGTAATGTTAATAGAGAATGATGTTATTATTGAAGATGATATTGATAATAATTGATACAAGACGATGTTGGTGTTTATGATAATATTTATATGAGATGATGTTTTTGCTATTGTTGATAATGTCATTGAGATGAGATAATGTTGATGTTAAGAATGACATTGAGATGAGATGTTGTTTATGTTGAAAATGTCATTGTGATGATATGTGATGCGTATGTACATGGGGGGTGCAGTGACCATGATGGATATCCATGGTGGGGGAAATAAAGTGGTTAAAGAGCTTTAAACATCTCTGGAGGGGGATGGCGCCCATGTTTCATACTTCATATTGCATGGAAATAGTATAAACTTTGTCAACAAGTACTTGTAATTTCTCATGAAGGGAACTACTTGTACTTGGGGGCATGCCACTCGATTTGGAACTCCCTTGACTCAGGCTGATCACTATGAAGGGGAATTGCCTGTGCACAATAGGGTGACCTCGACACTTACTGCCTAGTTTTCCTAAGAGAGATTGTCGTGTGGACACGCTTAGGCTATTTCTTGACAAATGGTACCACATTGCATGTGAGAGTTGAGGTCAGGTGCATGCATCATACTGAGCATGATTGATGGAATTATGGATGGATGATGACTACTTGTGTATGATTATGGTATTTGTTAATGTTTTCTTACTAATCATGGTTATTTGATTTTGTGTTAATTTCTTTTATAATAAACTCACCATTGCAATTTTTGTACTGTGTGGTTGGTACCTGTGATGATCACGAACCTTCATTCGTGGGAGCAGATGGACAATAGTAGAGTACACAAAGTGAGATTCTTTTGTGGAGCTACTAAGCCAACGTGATGACGTTGGGATTATTTTGGGAGAGAGTCGTGTTTTGTTAATCAACTCCTCTGTACCTGGTTCTATACTTTTTTTTTAATTAAGGTTGTAAATCACAAATTTAATTATATGTATGAACTAATTTACTTTCCGTTATGTGAATGATGTGTACTGAGTTAATACATATACATACATACATACATACATATACATACATACATACATATATATATATATATATATATATATATATATATATATTCCTTTAAGTAATTGTGCATTGCTTGGTGAATGTACATCGTAAGTGGTGATATCGTAGCGACAAGGCGAGTCGTTACAAAGAAGGAATTTCCCCATAAGAGACTTCCAACTAGGAGAAAGTTGTAGAGAAGTTAAATGCTTTGAGTGCAACAAACCTGGCCACATCAAAACTAATAGCTCTTTCCTTAAGAAAGACTTCAAGAGGAATAATCCAAAGAAGAAGGCAATAATGGCTGCATGGAGTGATATAGAGTCATCATCACCCAAAAAGGATGAAGAGCATACAACCAACCTGTGCCTCATGACAAACTCTGAAAAAATGAGGTATCTAATTCTGAAAAGTGATTTGGATTTTTCTATAATAAAACTTTAGAACAAGCCTTTGATAACTTACTAAATGATTCTTATATTTTAACTCAGAAATGTGCTCATTCGAAAGAAGCTTTTTCATGCCCAGTGTCATACACTAATTTCATACGGGACCATTGTTTGATGGCATGCAACCTTTGCTTCACCGCTTCGAGGTACTTGGCACCCATTGATGCAAAATACGTAAAGTTCCATAACGTGCCCGAAGTCAAAAGAGAGCATTGTTGCACGATCCGCGAAATTCCGTAACATGTCGAAAATAAAAAAGAAGCGTTGTTACGCAATCCGTGAGGTTCTATAAGATTCTGAAAGCCAAAAAAGGGATGATTACGTGATCTGTAAGGTTCCCTAACATTACGGAAGGAAAACAAGTATCATTATGGAATTCGTAAATTTCCGTAACGTTACGGAAAAAGAATCAGCAAAAAAGGCAGGGGGTGTATTAAGTAAATAGGGGGTGCAAATAGCAACCATGCCCACTTGGGCCTTCCAGGATGTTCCTCGAGAAGGCGGTTGCTTCTGGAGGAAGCAACCTAGCTCGCCTGGGTGAGCTAGGTGGCAAGCTCCTCCCTCATTTTCCTATAAATAGGGGGAGGAAAGAAGAAGAAAAACGTTCAGCCCTCCTGGTCTCTTGGGATCACTTGAAATTAGAGAAAAAAATCGTTTCCGTGAAGAAAATCCAAGCCGAGGCGCTTCCGTAACTCGTCAGAGACATTTCCGTAAGCAAATCCGTGAATATTTTCCACCGTCTTTCGTTTGTTCTTCGTTGTTCTTCGGTCTTCAACCAGTAAGTTCCAGAAATCGAACTTTTTATTTCATTCTATGTACCCTTGGTGGTCCCCACTTGTTTCGCGTACTTTTATTTTCATTTCAATTACTTTTCGTACCCCCTTTTGACGTGCCTTAGTCATTTATTTAAGTCATTTTCTTTCTTAATCAAAAAATAAAAAAAATTTCCACCGATTATTCGAATTGTAACATCCGTTAATTTTTGTTAAAATGAAATCCGACCGTTCGGTCGTGTCGTAACCACGTTGGAAACCAAAAAAGAGGTTAAATAATAATATAATAATCAAAAAATATCTTTTAGTAAAATAAAACAAAAAAAATCAATCGGACGTTTCTCTTTGGGATTTTTCTTTCTTAATTGAATTGACTAATAACTAAAGTGAAACTAAGGCTAAAATCAATTCACAAAATCAAGCTTTGTCCGCAAAAATCACTGAAAAAAAATGTTTTAAGGTCCAACGCCTCAACTTTTCTCACCAAGTAAAAATGGATCATTTTAAGGTCCAACGCCTTAAATGACCACCTTCCAAGTAAAAAAGAATCACTTGATTCGCCCCTTTGGAAAGAAGAACTACGTAGGTATGATTTTCTCTTTGATGGATGGTACGTAGGAGCAAGAGCCCCGCTTTTGTCGACCTCAAAAATAAAAAAGAAATAAAACGTTTAGATACATAATTTCACACAATTCTAATCTAAGGCTGTTGTCCTTTGGGACAAACGTGAGAGGTGCTAATAGCAATGGATGTATAGTTTTTTGCAAACATGCATAAGAAAAAATGAAACAAAAAGAAAAGAGAAAGAAAGACCTCGAAGGTCAGCATGTTATGGTCAGAAGGAAGCACAAATCATTCGTAGAGAGAAAACATATCCTTTGGAAACAAGAAGTTGACGCTAAGAGTTAATTTAAAAAATAACCAAGATAAGAATGAATGAATTCGTTGAACCAATGAAAGAACATAATTTGGAAACGTTGGGTCTACCTGCGTAAATCCCAAGCCTTAGTATCATAATGCCATAAGCTGGATGCTTGAGTGCCCACCTAGCTGTATGCATGACTAATTTTGCACGTTGTTTCCAAATCATCATTGTTACGCGTGCCTCGTGGAAATAATATGGGAGTTTAACCCAAAACCGACACCCTGACACATGAATTTGTTTTGCCCCAAATATCAGAATTGTGCACGCACGGTGAAAAGAAGACACAACCTTCAGCTACCTTGAACCTTGGCCCATGAAGAGAATCCTCATCCTTCCCCCCGAAGAAGAGGACAACAAAATCTCGTCAAGGGAAAGCGAATAACGAATGCTAAAACTCAAATTTCCAATCAAAGATCAAAAAAGAGGAGAGAAAGAAATGAAAAGGAAGAAATGAAAAGAAAGAAATGAAAAGAAAGAAAAGAAAAGGAAAAGAAGGATTCTCGATCAAAGATCGGAAGAAAGTAAAAAGGAAAAAGATCGGAGGAAAACAGAATAGTTCTTGATCAATAAAGGAAACTAAGAAAGAGAACAGAAGGTCTTCGGACCAGATAAATTTTTGGCGAGGTAAATGACCGCCGGCAAAAGGGAAAACCCATTTTGAAGTGGTTCTTCCTTTGGGATTGCCATTCAAGGTCGCTCCCGACTGGCGATGTCCCGCCCCACATAAACAAAGAGGAAAAGACCGAAACACCCAGCTTCCTCTCCAAAAACACTACCCTCGAGAAAATCCTATTCATCCGTGATTGCGCGTGTAATCTTTTGGTTCGATAGGAAATCATGTGCAAAACAAAGTCATGGTACAACTATGGTTTGGAATTAGGGTAAAACACTTACCTGTGTGGGTTTTTATACACCATGAGTGATTTTATTCCCAGTTTCAGTTTGACCCGACGTTTCCCTTGAATGTTCATTTAAAAGCTAAACGTTGACATCCTACCCTTCATTTTCGGTTACAAGGAAAACTATTTTTGCATAAGCATATTGTTTCTCTAAAAATATGGTGCTCTTATGAATGATTTATTTTTCCTTGCTAAAGCATGTTCGCCTTTTAGGTGAAAGAACCCGGTGGACCATTCGCTCCCACCATCAAATCTTATTCGGAGCCCCATCAATTGATTTCCATTCATGCATCCTCAACCATCGAGTCCAGAGCCCCATGAATTGATTGCCATTCATGCATCCTCCACCATCGAGTCTGGAGCCCCACGAATTGATTGCCTAGCGCTGTTCGTGCGTCCTCCACCCTCAAATCGGAGCCCCATAAATTGATTGCCATTCATGCATCCTCCACCATCAAGTTCGGAGCCCCATGAATTGATTGCCTAGCGCTGTTCGTGCATCCTCCATCATCAAATCTTATTCGGAGCCCCATGAATTGATTGCCATTCATGCATCCTCCACCATCGAGTCTGGAGCCCCATGAATTGATTGCCATTCATGCATCCTCTACCATCGAGTCCGGAGCCCCGTGAATTGATTGCCATTCATGCATCATCCACCATCGAGTCCGGAGCCCCACGAATTGATTGCCTAGCGTTGTTCATGCGTCCTCCACCATCAAATATTATTCGGAGCCCGATGAATTGATTGTCATTCATGCATTCTCCACCATCGAGTACGGAGCCCCACAAATTGATTGCCTAGCGCTGTTCGTGCATTCTCCATCATCTTATTCGGAGCCCCATGAATTGATTGTCATTCATGCATCCTCCGTTATCAAGTACGGACCCTCCGGTGAGGGGAAAATATAATTTTTTATTT
This sequence comes from Glycine max, assembly GCF_000004515.6. Classification (NCBI taxonomy): domain Eukaryota; kingdom Viridiplantae; phylum Streptophyta; class Magnoliopsida; order Fabales; family Fabaceae; genus Glycine; species Glycine max. Next base: position 24,161,795 of record NC_038243.2, read on the forward strand.
ATTTTCCCAATCGGTTCCTTCACCAAACATATGTATACGTATATATATTATGTTATTTTTGTATGTTTGTTTGTTTTGTTTTGTGTTGTGCAGAGAAAGAAGAAGGAGAGACGGGAGTCACTTATTTCAAATTGTTTTGGGTCGGAACTACTGTGATTGAGATCAATTATATCCCCATGATGGGCAAAGGATGGCCTTTGGGAGTCATTAAAGGGCTAAGACGGACGAAATCAGTGTTTTATCTTTGCTTTCCTCCTATCTCCGATAAAAGGTAAGTAAAGAGGGGCAACTGTCGTACCCTAATTTCGTCCGGGACCATTGTTTGATGGCATGCAACCTTTGCTTGACCGCTTCGAGGTACTTGGCACCCATTGTTGTACAATACGTAAAGTTCCATAACATGCCCGAAGTCAAAAGAGAGCATTGTTGCACGATCCGTGAAATTCCGTAACATGTCGGAAATCAAAAGGAAGTGTTGTTACGCAATTCGTGAGGTTCTGTAACATACCAAAAGCCAAAAAAGGGATGATTACGTGATCCGTAAGGTTCCGTAACATTACGTGATCCGTAAGGTTCCGTAACATTACGGATGATTACGTGATCAGCAAAAAAGGCAGGCGGTGTACTTAGTAATTAGGGGCGTGCAAATAGCAACCAGGCCCACTTGGGCCTTCTAGGATGTTCCTCCAGAAGGCGGTTGCTTCTGGTGGAAGCAACCTAGCTCGCCTGGGCGAGCTGAGTGGCAAAGTCCTCCCTCATTTTCCTATAAATAGGGGGAGGAGAGAAGAAGAAAAACCTTCAGCCCTCCTGGTATCTTGGGATCACTAGAAATTAGTGAAATACATCGTTTCTGTGAAGAAAATCCAAGCCGAGGCGCTTCCGTAACTCGTCCGAGATGTTTCCATAAGCAAATCTGTGAAGATTTTCCGCCGTCTTTCGTTCGTTCTTCGGTCTTCAACCGGTAAGTTCCCGAAATCGTACTTTTTAATTCATTCTATGTACCCTTGGTGGTCCTCACTTGTTTCGCGTACTTTTATTTTCATTTCATTTACTTTCCGTACCCCCTTTTGACGTGCTTTAGTCATTTATTTAAGTCATTTTCTCGCCTAATCAAAAAATAAAATAAATTTCCACCGATCATTCGAATTGTAACATCCGTTAATTTCTGTTAAAATGAAATCCGACCGTTTGGTCGTGCCGTAACCACGTTGGAAACCAGAAAAGAGGTAAAATAATATTTATATTAATCAAAAAATATCTTTTAGTAAAATAAAACAAAAAAAATCAATCAGACGTTTCTCTTTGGGATTTTTCTTTCTTAATTGAATTGACTAATAACTAAAGTGAAACTAAGGCTAAAATCAATTCACAAAATCAAGCTTTGTCCGCAAAAATCACTGAAAAAAAACGTTTTAAGGTCCAACACCTCAGCTTTTCTCACCAAGTAGAAATGGATCATTTCAAGGTCCAACGCCTTAAATGACCACCTTCCAAGTAAAAAAGAATAACTTGATTCGCCCCTTTGGAAAGAACTACGTAGGTCTGATTTCCTCTTCGATGGAGGGTACGTAGGAGCAAGAGCCCCGCTTTTGTCGACCTCAAAAATAAAAAAAAATAAAAAGTTTAGATACATAATTTCACACAATTCTAATCTAAGGCCGTTGTCCTTTGGGACAAACGTGAGAGGTGCTAATACCTTCCTCAAACGTAAATACAACTCCCGAATCTGGAATATTCTGCATGACCAGTTTCCTTTGGTTTTTCTAACGTTTTCCTTTCAATAAACGTTGGTGGCGACTCCGCGCATTTTCCTCTTATGGAAAACGCACCCGTGAGCCTCGCCTCGCTCGCCTGCAAAAGGATAGGTTGCGACACCCAGGAAGAAATGGAAAAGCTAAAAATAGAAAATGAAATGCTTTAAAAAAAATTGTCTGTAAGAATCTCATCTCAAGCTTTTTGAATAGTTAAAATTGAAAAGAAAGACAACTGTATTTTGATCAAACTCAACTTGAAAATGAAAACAAGTTTTGAATGAAAAAGTAGAGAAACTTTTAAAAGATGTAGCTAACTTTGTTGCTAGAACAAAAAAGATGGATAAGTTAATTTGAGTCCAAAGGAGTTTTTATGATAGAAATGGTTTAGGATTAAATAAGAATCCTAACAAAAATTTAAATAGTCTAATAGAGTCAGAAAGGCCAAAAGGGAATGCTCTAACTGTAATAGATGGGGACACCAAACCTTACAATTTTACAGAAAATGGAAGATTCCCTTCAGAAAGGTGACTAACACACAAGGACCCAAGAAATTGTGGGTACCTAAAATCTTACTACTTTCTGATGCAAGATTGTCTGCTCGACATCAAGAGTAAAAAGTTGTGGTTCTTGGATAGTGGATGCTCCAGGCATATGACTGGAGACAAAAGAAAATTCCTCAGCCTTGATAAGAGAAAGGATGGAGGGTCTATAGCTTTTAGAGATAACAGAAAAACCCTCATCAAAACACTTAAGCGTGGGTGGGAAGAGATATGGATTTGTGATAGTTGATGACTTCTCCAGATTTACATGGGTTTTATTTGATCCTTTCACATAAGGACGAGTCTTTTGAAGCATTTAGAAAGTTTTGTAAGAAAGTTCAGAATGAAAGAAAAATTGAAAATTGTCTCTATAAGGAGTGATCATGGGGGAGAATTTGAAAATGCTTTATTTAAAAACTTCTTTGATGAAAATGGCATCTCCCTCAATTTTTCTTGTCCTAGAACACCTCTACAAAATAGTGTTGTGGAAAGGAAAAATAAATCCTTACAAGAGATGGCTAGAACACTTATTAGTGAGTCTGACATACAAAATTGTTTTTCGACAAAAGCTGTTAACAAAACATGCTACATTTTGAACAAAGTTTCTATCAGAAAGGTTCTAAATAAGACTCCATATGAATTATGGAAAGGAGGAAAACCAAGTGTATCATACGTCCACATTTTTGGTTGTACATGTTGTGCTTTAAACAACAAAGAAAACCTTCAAAAGTTTGATGAAAAATCAGATAAAACTATCTTTCTTGATTATTCTCTATCTTCTAAAGCCTATTGACTCTACAATTTGTGAACTCAAGTTGTAGAAAAAAGTATGCATGCTGTTTATTATGAACATGATAAAACACTTGAGAAGAAAAGGATTTCAGGTCTAGAAAGAACAAAGGTCAACAAGTATACTCAGAACACTGCACCGTGCTCAGAAAGCCCAAAGAAAAGAGAAGAAGATCCTTGTGAGGTAGCTCAGAAAGGCAAAGCTTTGAATTGAAAATAGAAGTTGATATGCCTAGAGACTAGAGATTTGTTTCTTCATATCGTACAAATCTAATAATTGGAGAAACATCTTTTGGAGGGAAAACAAAAGCATCTCTTAAAAGAGAATGAGGAATGATGACTCTTCTCTCTACCATAGAGCCTAATAATATTGATGAAGTGATAAGTGCCAAGTTTTAGTTATTTTTGGGATTAAATTGTTAGCACTTATCTTTCGATTGTAATAGTTTTCTTATAAACTACCCTTAAATCTAGATGTTATATATATATATATATATATATATATATATATATATATATATATATATATATATATTGTACATTTACTAATGTTGTTGTTTAAATATGAATGATTCATCCATGGTTTGGTAGGTTTTGATGGTTGTTTGTTAGATCTAGAAACAAAGCCAAAAGGAAAGGCAAAATGGTCATTTTACAAAGATTTCTGACACCCAATTCGCCCAGGCTAGCAACTAGCTCACTTGGGCTAGTGATCTTGCTTCAGCTCTAAGCAAACAACTCGCTTGGGCAAGTTGGTTACTTCATTATTAAGCCACAAATCGCCTGGGCGTGCTATAGCTCACCTGGTGAATGTTCCTAAACACTTTGGCTATTTTCTATAAATAGATATGCATTGTTAAAGGAAATCTACATCCAATATCATTCAGAAAGCAGAGAAAAACATAGAGGCTAAGTAAGAAGGAGAAAAGGAAAAGTGGGGCCGAGGCGCTGCAGAGTTGTGAGTGTGGATCACATGCTTCATCATTTCTCCTGTTAGCCTTGTGCTCTGCGCAATGATCAGTTAGCTTTTATCAAAGATTGGATATAATCTTTGTACCGTTATATATCCCTTTTGATATTATATATGTATGAATCTTTTCTAGTCATTATTGGTCATGTCATTATACTCGTAATGCTTGATTCTATTTGATCACTAGTTTCATGAAATTGGATTTTAAGTGTGACTAGAAAGTAATCTTAGAATTTGAACTGAATGATTTTACTCTTTATGTTATGTTGATAGGAATAAAGCATAATGTTTTGATTGCAAAAAGCACGAGAATATAATTGTAATGTTGGGGTATTTATTTTATATGTGAGGGATCGATATTTGGTAAATATTTTATTAGGCCTGAAGCGCGAGGGATCGACTTAGGGTCACTTAATGTGTGCATCAGTAATGTTAGAAAATAATTCATATATGTTAATCTTATTATGATACTAAGGGTATGAACAATGAAATCCAATCCTATGTTTTCTTGAATTATTTAAATTCGTTATTATTGTTTCCATAATTTTACATATTTCTGATGCACTAATTTCTGTGATTTTTGTAAATTTCGTTATTCCCATAATTTCGTTATTTCTGTACATCCATTATTTTCACTATTCTTTTACTTTAAGTTATCTATAGTTAGTTAAATCAAAACCAATGACATTCGATTAAATTTGTACTGATAACCTTTATCCGGATGAATTAAGTAACTCAAGTCCCTGTGGAGACGAACTCTTTTTATAAATGTGTAATATGCAATGACAATTGATACGCTTTCCAAAAGTCTAACATAAAGTAGTGAGTGAAGATTCTTGGGTGACTACTATGGAAGAATAACTGAGTCAACTCAATGAGAACAAAGGTTTGGAATTGTTCCCCTTCCTAAGAACCAGTCAGTGATTGGAACCAAGTGGATGTTCAAAAACAAGATCAATGAAGAAGCAGAAGTGGTCAGAAACAAGGCTATAATGGTCTCTCTAGGGTACAATCAAAGGGAAGAGATTGACTATGAGGAAATCGTGGCACCAGTAGCAAGACTTGAAGCTATTAGAATACTCATAGCCTATGGAGCACACAAAGACATCAAATTGTATCAGATGGATGTCAAGAGTGCATTTCTGAATGGATTCATAAATGAAGAGGTTTATGTGAAGTAGCCACTTGGATTTGAAGATAAGGAGAAACCTTAGCATGTGTACAAGCTTGTTAAAGTCTCTCGCTCTTAGTGTCTAGAAGACAAAGAAGGAATAATCGTCTAGACCATCATTAAGAGGTCCGTCCAAAGCACCAAGTGTAGCTAGCTCCTCTAATGAAGACTTCAAAGGACAATCTGATGAGGACGACGAGCTAGCCTTCATCTCGAGAAAAATCTGAAAGATGTGGAAGAACAAGGGTGGATCTAAATAGAAGAACTTCTCCAAGAAGGTGTTCAATGAAAAGAAAGACAAAGATAAAAGCTCCATCATTGCTATGAGTGCAAAAAGCCTGAACACTTCAAGTCTAAGTGCCCAGATCTGGAGAAGTCCAAGGGAAAGCATGAATAATACAATTCCAAGGGTAAGAAAAGCCTCATGAGCACCTGGGAGGACCTGGATGGCACCTCGTCCAATAAAGGAGAGGAGGAAGCCAACCTATATCTAATCGCTGCTACAACCTCTGAGGAATCTGAATCATAACAAACTTATCCTGAACTACTTTCTAACTTGTTGATTCTTTCAAAAGATTATAAAAACTTGTGAAAAGATTTTAAGAATCTTTCCAAATATCATAAAGAGAGAGAATTTATTTTCTCTCTTGCTTTAAGGGAGAAAGAGGTGACATTCAAATTTTTAAGGTTTCTTCATCTTCTCTTCAATTTTCCTCCTCTAATCTTCTCTTCTCTCTTGAAAAAAATGTGTGCATTTTTTTCTGTGAATTTTGAGTTTAAAAATGGATTCCTTTGGTCTCCCAAAACCTAGGGTTCAATATAAAGTACAACTCATTTGGATTTGTGTAGCTAGTGTAATGTTAAAATTGAGTTGACCTTATTTAGGGCATGTGCACTCTGTTTCCGTGTAATCTGATTTTGTGACTGGAATTGATGATATTGGACCTTAAAAATGGAATCATTGGGTAGGAAAACCTAGGAATACATATACGATATGTTGCATTTGGGTTTGTATAGCTCTAGAAATTGATAAATCATGTTTTGTGCATTTTTTGTAAATCCTGCACTGTTTTGTTGAAACTGCATTGTTGGGCACGTTTTCAGTGTTTTGGACCTCTGAATTGGATTCCCCATATTTTAAAAATTATAGTTACACATAAGATTTGCGAAAATTGGATTTCTATAGCCATGGGAATTGTAAAAACAAGTTTTGTGAACTAATTACCCTAAGCGGAGGGAAGTTTTGGAAAACGAGTATGAGGGGGACATAATTGAGAAGTTGAGTTCAAAATTGAATTTCTCATGTGTGAAAACTTAGGAAAGCATATAAAGATTGTCAAAATCCGATTTCTACATCAACGGGAATTAAAATATTCAGTTTTAAGGCATTTTACACTAAGTTAGGGACTGTTTTGTGAACTTTCACAATTGGGTACATAATTTGATGTTTTTGAATTCAAAAATGAGTTCCTCATGATTTAAAATGTTGGGGTACATGTATACAACATTAAATTTAGAATTGTGGGTCAATGAGAATGAAACTTTTATGTTTGGGACTTTTGTGTTGAGTTTTGGTCCATTTCGAGTTTAAGGTTGAACTATTGAAAATATTTTTTTAAATGTTTAGGTTGAGTTTTTGGAATGAAAGGGAAAGTTTATATGTATACATTTAGATGATAAAAACTAAAATCATAATTTGTGAATAGTGAGGACTAAACGCATAACTTGTATGTGGTAGGGACTAAAAGCAACATTCTTCTTGGACCTGGGGTAGTAAAGTTGATGACAACTTTGTTTTTGTGTTTTATTACTATAGTTTCATGTGCGTTGTTGTTATGACTGTAATCTTAATATGAAGACCGTGTGAGTGTGATCCTCAACATTGAATATTGCATTATTATATTTGTGAGATCTATTGATGTTTCATTATTTTGGAATTATTTGTCATTTGGGATTGGGTTCAGGGATGTCTGAACCTCAGCAAAATGTGTGAAAATTTGTAGTGTATGATTTGATATTGGATAATGTTGTGCCTAGTACAAGTATGTGTGTGAAGTGGAATTGTCCACTGGAGGGGTCATAGTGATAATGACCCTAAGGTGCAATAAGGCTTAATGTCCTTTCCCTCTTTCTTATGTGTATGTGTTGCTTGATGGAGGATATGGTCGGAAGCTCCACGTGGATTGACATGCATTAGGGGGAAAAAGAAAGGAATGGAAAAACATAGGTGGTGAAGGTGTGATGGAGTTAGAGAGATAGTTATGATGGGAGTTAGAGGTGTGACTCCATACTCAGGGAGAAAAACATTCTCTAACATCTATTTGTGTGTACCCTGCAATCTTTGTTCAAAGATTGATAATTCTCATCAGGCAAGATGGGTGAGGAACCATTAGATGAGAAGTGGGTGACATATAGTTGATACACTGGGGTTGGTACAAACCGTTCAAAGGAATCTAGGGGAAATATGTTAGTTGCCTTATACGACTAACTTTATAAAAATCATTTTCCAAAACTTGTATAGTTCCCCAATTTATGGTTATTTTGGAGTAATCTTGTAAATAAATCTTGTTTTATGGTTAAAGCTATCTCCAGAACATTTCCATTGGATTTAATGATGAAATCTATGCATTTTCAGGTGAAAAAGAGGCTAAGTTTTGAAGTGCAAAAAGTAGCAGTTGGGCTAAGTGCGCATCCACCGCTAAGCGCAGCTTAAGCGCGCTTAGCGCGAAGGAGAATCTGGCAGAGCATCAACATCAAGGCCGCACGCTAAGCGCGAGATCAATGCGCTAAGCGCAGTAGGTGTCTTCAGCCAGGTTCAGCGCAAGACTGGCGCTAAGCCCAAATCCACTTACCCACGCTAAAGCCTGTTTTGTTTAGAATTAGGGCACACACTTTTGACATTCTTTTGCTTAGACTTGTGCACACTATTCCAGAGTGCCTATTTCGAGAAAAGAGCCCTAGAAGTAGCAAGAGGAGCAGCTTGTGCATTGAAGCCTAGGTTAGGGTTTCTTTCTAATGGCTGGCTAAACACCCATAATTGGGGATTTCTAATGAACAGCTGATGTAAATACTTAATATCTAATTGATTATGTTTTCTATGTTCAATGCTTCCTTCAATGCTTAATGTTTGTATGTTTTTGGTTTGATCATCCATTTGTATGCATAGTTAGGTGATCATCCATTAGGAAATGTACTGTTGCCTTAGAACTTGATTGAAGCAGGATCGAAACTTAGTCTTACAAGAGGGATCTGTGGATGAAACTCAGTTTAAGTTAGTCTAAACCTAAGAGGGCCGTCTAAATTGGGCCTAGTCCAACAAGAGGTGATGGAAGCTTGCTTGTGGATCTTCTATGGAGGCTTGATCTTTGAGCTTCAATGAGGTCCTTCAATGGTGATTTTTCACCGTGGAGATGCAGCGGAAGACAAAGGAGAAGAGGTGAGAGGAGGCGCCATCCACTAAGGAATAAGCCATGGAAGAAGGAGCTTCACCACCAAGATGAGCCTTGGATAAGAAGCTTGGAGAGAATGCTTCAATGGAGGAAAAGAATGAGGGAGAGAAAGAGAGGGGGGGAGCACGAAATTGAAGGAATAAAAGAGGGAGAGAAGTGGAACTTTGAAGTATGTCTCACAAGACTCTCATTCATCAAAGTTACAACAAGTGTTACACATGTTTCTATTTATAGACTAGGTAGCTTCCTTCCTTGAGAAGCTTTCTTGAGAAAACTTCCTTGAGAAGCTTCTTTGAGAAAACTTCCTTGAGAAGCTAGAGCTTAGCAACACACACCCCTCTCATAACTAAGCTCACTTCCTTGAGATGAGAAGCTAGAGCTTAGCTACACACCCCCTTATAATAGCTAAGCTCACCCCTATGAAAAAATACATGAAAATACAAAAAATTCCCTAATACAAAGACTACTCAAAATGCCTCGAAATACAAGGCTAAAACCCTATACTACTAGAATAGCCAAAAATACAAGGCCCAAACAAAGGAAAAACCTATTCTAATATTTACAAAGATAAGCGGGCTCATACTTAGCCCATGGGCTCGAAATCTACCCTAAGGCTCATGAGAACCCTAGGGCCTTCCCTTGGATCTCTGACCCAATCTAGTTGGAGTCTTCTATCCAATGGCCTTGCGGGGTAGGATTGCATCAAGAGGGATTTGAGGACGAAGCTAGAATTGATTCGGTCTGACGAGGGATTGAGGTTTAGTTATTTAGGCTACAACATAGAACACAAGAGCATGATTGATTAGAGAAATATATTTATATGCATCAACTTGTTTGTTGGAAAGACCCAACATTTCTAGCTACTGCTGTCATTTTTACTTACCTTGCATTTTATAGTTTTTAGCATAAAGGTTTAGTTTAAATTCTGTTTGAAATTATCAATCATACATATTCTCTCAACAATGCTTCATTTCTGAACTTAACTCAGGCTAACATTAGTTCCCTGTGTTCGATACTCAGATTCATCTATTTTAATTTTTAAATACTTGACGATCCGATGTACTTTCCGGTAAACCCCCATTGAAATTCTCTTGAAACATAACTGAGCAAAAACTAACTGCAATGGGGAGTCAACAAAGTATTTATGGCGCCATTGCTGAGGAACTAAGCTGTTACTAGAGTTTAGTTCAGTTTCCAGCATTGCTCTATTTTTGCTTTCATTGATTTATTGATTCTTTTGACTAACATAGTAGTTATAGGACATTCATTGTTCTTTTGAACTGGATAACTGCTGTTCTATTTTCTTGTATGCAAAGAAGATCTACTGCAGGTGATTTGATCCCCATTGATTTAGAGATTAACGCCACTTGTAGAAGGCGTAATCAAGAGAGAATTAGAAATTTTTTGCAGGATTTAGAAGAACCAGCAATTCCAGAGGAAGAACCTCAATCTTCTAAGGCATCTTCTAGTTTTCCTATTGCAGGACATTCTCATTTAGATCCTATCGAAGACCACATCATGGCTGAAGAGCCAAGAAGAGTCACCCTGAAGATTATTCAAGTTCTAATGTGCCACAATTTTTCACCAGCATTGCACAACCAGAAGTTCAAGGCCAAACCATTACATATCCACCATCATTGATTTAGTTGATTCAAAATAATTTGTTTCATGGATTACCAAATGAAGACCTATATGCACACTTAGCCACCTACATAGAAATATGCAATACTACTAGGTTGGCTGGAGTGGCTGAAGATGCAATCCGATTGAGCTTGTTTGAATTTTCTTTATCAGGAAAAGCTAAGAGGTGGCTTCATTCATTTAAAGGTAACAGTCTTAAGACATGGGATGAAGTTGAGGAGAAATTTCTAAAGAAATATTTTCCTGAGTCTAAGACTACAGAAGGCAACCCCGCCATCTCTTCTTTTCACCAATTTCCCAGTGAATCATTGAGTGAGGCCTTGGAAAGATTTTGTGGTTTATTAAGAAAGACTCCCACTCATGGATTCTCAGAATTGATACAGCTCAACATTTTTATTGATGGGTTAAGACCGCAGTCCAAGCAGCTATTGGATGCTTTTGCAGGTGGGAAAATCAAATTGAAGACCCCTAAAGAAGCCATGGATCTCATTGAAAATATGGCTGCAAGTAACATTGCTATTTTGAGAGATAAAGCCCACATTCCTACTAAAAAGAGTTTATTGGAGCTAACCTCCCAAGATGCATTGTTGGCACAAAATAAGTTGTTGTCTAAGCAACTTGAGGCATTGACCGAAACACTAAGTAAGTTGCCAACTCAAATTCATTCAGCACATATTTCACATGCTTCTATTTTGCAGGTTGCAGGATGTACCATCTGTGGGGGAGCTCATGAATTTGGATGTTGTATCCTTATTGAAGAACAAACCACTCATGAAGTCAATTACATGAGAAATCATCCTAGAAACAATTTTAATGCAAGAGGATTTTCTGGATTCCAACATGGCCAACAATATAATCAACAGCAGGGACAATGAAGGAATCACCCTGGAAATCAATTCAATAGAGATCAAGGTGAACCATCCATAAGGCCACAACAACAAGGGCCTAGTCTCTATGATCGCACAATGAAGATGGAAGAGACTCTAGCTCAGTTCATGAAGGTTTCTATGTCCAACCAGAATAGCACAAAATCTGCCATAAAGAATCTAGAGGTCCAAGTGGGACAACTTGCAATGCAATTGGCAAATAGATCGTCAAGCAGTTTTACAGCTAATATAGAGAAAAATCCTAAGGAGGACTGTAAAGCCACGATGACTAGAAGCAGAATGGCAATCCATGTGGATGAGAGTGAAGCTGAGAAGAAAATGGAGGAACATAAACAACAGCTGGCACCTAAGCAAGCACTTGAACTCGTTTCTGATTTTGTAGAACTTGAAGACATTAATGAGGAGGTTGAAGATGATAATGAAGAAGAGACACCGATAAAGGAGAAAGAAAAAGAAAGAATAAAAGAAGAAGAAAAAGAAAAAGAAAAAAAGTTGAAAAATGAAAAACAAAAAGAGAAAGTTGTTGATGATGAGATGAGGAGAGGCAAGAGTGAGGCAAACATTGAAAAGAAGAAGGATACTACTCTATATGAAGGCAAGGAAGTACCTTATCCTTTGGTACCTTCCCGGAAAGAGAAAGAAAGACATTTGGCCAGATTTCTTGATATCTTCAAGAAATTGGAAATTACTTTGCCCTTTGGAGAAGCAATTCAACAAATTCCCTTTTATGCCAAACTTATAAAAGGTATGCTGACAAAGAAGAACCGGTACATCCATATTGACAGAATTATGGTGGAAGGCAATTGTAGTGTTGTGATTCAACGCATTCTTCCACCTAAGCACAAAGATCCTGGAGTTGTCACGATAATGTGTTCCATTGGTGAGGTTGTTGTAGGAAAATCTCTCATAAACTTGGGAGCTAGTATCAACTTAATGCCTCTCTCCATCTGTTGGCGATTTGGAGAGCTCAAGATAATGCCTACATGCATGACCCTTCAATTAGCTGATCAGTCCATCACAAGATCGTATGGAGTGATTGAAGATGTTTTGGTGAAGGTGAAACACCTTATATTTCCAACTAATTTTGTGGTGATAGACATAGAAGTGGATGCTGATATTCCTCTCATTCTTGGCCACCCATTCATGTCTACTACAAGCTGTGTAGTAGATATAGGAAAGAAGATGTTGTGAATGGGCATAGAAGATTAGAAAATCAGTTTTAATCTAGGAAAGAAGACCTGAGAAGAAGGTCCTGAGAAGAAGGTCCTTGAAGTGGGAACTTTATTGGATCCTGGATAGCAGGATGATGTGTCAAGCTAGTGACGTTAAAGAAGCGCTTACTGGGAGGCAACCCAACTTTTCTTTCCCTTCTCTATCTTCATTTTTATTTCTTGCATGTAGTTAGGACATCTTTCTTGTGATTGTGATTTATTTCAGCTTGTTTAGTAATGAAAAAAAGGGATTTTAAATTATGTGTGAAGAGATAATCAGAAAATGACTTAGAAAAATTTTCAAATTGCTTATCCGCTAAGCGCAAACCTGGCGCTAAGCGCAAATACCGATGATTGATTGGCTGAATGGTTCAACTAAGCGCACATCGCTGCTCTAAGCCCAACATCTTCACTGTAAGTTGCACCTTAAGCAGTGGGCTTAGCATGGATGATTCGCTAAGCGCCACTTCCTCTCTGTGAAAATTTATTATAGCTCCGCTAAGCGCGCCATCCTGCGCTAAGCCCTAGATTCATTTTGTAAGTTGAGCTTTCAAGCTGGGCTTAGCGGGGAAAGGATGCGCTAAGCGCCAACATCGTTCTATTTTGAAATCATTGGAAGTGCGCTTAGCGCATGTAGTGGCGCTAAGCCTGAATCACTCTCTGTAAGTTAAAGCCTGGTTGCATGCTAAGCCTAACTTCGTAGGCTAAGCACATTTTGTAGGACCAATCAGAGCTATCATCATCACTAAGCGTGCTTTGCTGCACTAAGCCCAGGTATGCCTCGTGAACTTGAATTGTTAGCTACGCTTAGCACGAAGAGCTAGGCTAAGCGCTTGATTTTTTTTTTAAAAAAAAACAAACTTCAGGAGGTCACACTAAACTCACAGCTGCGCTAAGCGCTTCTGTCGTGATTTCTAAAAAATAGAAGCACTGCCTTAGGCAGTCACTGAGTTTTCTTTCTAAAACTTTTGTGCCTCTGCCTTTCCTTTGCTTCATTGTCACTATGTTCAAGTGCTATTGCATTGCATTCCTTGCTTCCTCATACTTTGCACACATCAAAGTAAGTTCATTGACTACCTTTTTCATTTTTTTTCATGCTTCAAACCTTAGGATAGTTGATTTATGGTTTTCGTGATTAGTATTGCTGTTAGGTTAAGTTACTTAGTTTTAGGGTTAGGTATTTTGGGACTTTAGGTCGTTTAGAAGCCCATTAGGGGCAATGTGGTTGAAAGGGGTGAAAACCCCTGCTTATATTTCCAGGAATTGCGATGAATGCGCTAAGCATGCCTGTTGCGTTTAGCCTGCTCATCGCAACTATTAAATTTTTTAGGATTTCTGATGATTGCGCTAAGCAGACCATGTCACGCTAAGCGAGTTCATGGTGGTTGCTGAACCAAAACGATGCAAACGCTAAGCGCGCTTGTGCGCTAAGCGTCAATAGTATACTGAGATCCTCATAGTAGTTCAGACGCTAAGCCCAGCTTACTGAGCTAAGCGCCACTTAGGTTCTATTTCTTTACCTTTGGATTCTTCATTTCTAGTCAGATTACACTCATAGCCCAGCACGACTCCTCGAGGCTCGGCTTTCCTGCCCTAATCACTGCTTTATGTAAAGCTCGGGGAGTCCACTCTGATTCCTTGACCCATGAGAAATTAAGTCCTATAATTAATTTGGCATATATTAAGAAGAATTGTTGGAATCTTGATGATCCAACAGTAACTTTCAGAGGACCTAGCAAGGCCAAGGGGAAGAGGTCTGAGGCTCCCCCATCTTCTGAGGTTCCCCCTTCCTCAGCTCCAACACCTATTCCATCTGTCCCATCTGCATCCACATTTGTTCTCGCAGCTCCATCATCTGCATGACCATCAGATTTTTTATTTACTCTATAGATGTTTCACTCCATGATGCAGAGTTTGCACCGAGGGCAGTCCATCATCATGAAGAGCCTTCAGGGCTTGGGCTTGCCCTCCATTATGAGCATGGAGGACTTTGAGGCTCAGGTGGCCTGACCATGAGACTAGCCCTCTTCTTCTGGAGGGGGTGGAGCCTCTGTAGCCCAGGAGCATGATACTGAGGAGCCACCAACACCAACACCAGTAGAGGATGAGGAGGAGACTACTCCAGATCAGACTCCACGGCCATCTCCAGCCCCTGCACATATACCTGAGGATGTTGCACCAATTGCGGAGCCTGAGCAACTTATAAAAGATTCATCAACAACTCCAACACTGGATTTGAATGAAGATCAGCCACAGGAGGAGCAGGACATTTAAATTTTTGCATTCTGAACAGTTTAGTTTATTTTCAGTTATTTTATGATTTATGTCATTTAAATTTTAGCTTTTATGTTTCAGTTCTTTAAATTTCAGCATTTAAATTTCAGTAGTGTAGTTGTTTGTTTGCTTGTACAAAAAGCATGATTAAACACTGAATTGGTTGAACTTTGTATGCAGTGGCTTGTTTGGTATGAAATGAGTGTTTGAAAATGATTTGATTGAGCAAATGTATGAATTGAATGGATTGGAATGATTAGATGATTGTTTTGATCAAGTTTGCAGTCATTAGAAGAGAATGAGCATGTGATTGGAAGTATGTCTAAAACTGTTAGTTGGTTGTCAGATTGATTGTGAAGGAATGCATTAACCGTATCCCAATGAGAGTGTGATCTTTAAATTTTGAGAGAAACGACTATCATTTAGTACTGATTTTTGTGTGAATCTCTGAAGTATGGACTGGATGCATGAATTTGAGGATGATGAAGGCCATGTTTGATTGTGATAGCCACTTTTCCAAAAAGTTGACCATGTGCTTGAATGAATTATCCCTTGTACCTAGTTTGAGCTGAATGAATTTATTGATTGATTGAACATGGAGCTTATTCAGTTGTATCTTCTGCTACCTTATTTTAGTTTGTAGGAGAGCATCATCCATAGAAGCTGGGTTCAAAGCAAATTTGTCGCAAATTTGGGGGAGGCACTAGGTAAGAATGGAAATGGTAAAAGTAAACAGCATACACACTATTTATGTACATACACATAATATCTTTGTATATATTGTGTTAAAAAAAACTTTAAGTACAAATGAAATTAATAAGTGCGTATGCTGCAAAATAATGGAAGCTAAGTGCCTAAATAAAGGGCGAGTATGGGGTAGGAATGAATGAAAAAGGTGAAGGTTATTTTATGGATGAATGCTCTCCTAGAACCTAAGCATTTGAATCCTAGAAAAACCATGAATTTTTGGTAGCCTAATGTCATACCCTAATTTCGTCCGGGGACCTTTGCTTGATGACATGCGGCCTTTGTTTGGTCCTTGTAAGGTGCTTGGCACCCATCATTAGGCAATTTGTGAAATTCCAGGACATGCCGGAAAACAAAAAAATATTGATGCACAATCCGTAAGTTTCCGTGACACCCCGGAAATCAAATGGAAGCATCGTTGCATAATTAGTGAGGTTCCGTAACATTCCGTAAGTCAAAAAGGGAATGATTATGTAATCCTCAAGGTTCCGTAACATTACGGAAAGAAAACAAGTATCGTTACGAAATTCGTAAGTTTCCGTAACTTTACGAAAAAAGAATCACCAAAAAAAGGCAGGGGGTGTGCTTAGTAAAAATGGGGGTGCAAATAGCAACCAGGCCCACTTGGGCCCTCCAGAAGATTCCTCCAGAAGACTGTTGCTTCTGGAGGAAGCAACCTAGCTCGCCTGGGCGAGCTGGGCGGCAAGCATCTCCCCTATTTTGCTATAAATAGGGGAGGAAGTGAGAAGGAAAAGGGTTCAGCCCCTTAGGCACTTCTCTCTCTTTCAAATTTGCTTGGAAAAATTGTTTCCGTGAAGAAAATCTAAGTCGAGGCGCTTCTGAAATGTTTCCGTAACGTTTTCCGTGAAGAATTTCGCAAAGGTTTCGACCGTTCTTCGACGTTCTTCATTCGTTCTTCATCGTTCTTCGATCTTCAACGGGTAAGTACCTCAAACCAAGCTTTTCGATTCATTCTATGTACCCGTAGTGGTCCACATTGTGTTTTGTGCATTTTTATTCTCGTTTTATTTACTTTTTATACCCCCTTTTGTCGTGCTTAAGCCATTTTATTTAAGTCATTTCTCGCTTAACCTAAAAATAAAATAAATTTCCACCGAACGTTTGAATTGTATTATCCGTTAATTTCGGTTAAAATGAATTCCGACCGTTCGGTCGTGCCGTAACCACGTTGGAAATCAAAAAGATGTAAAATAATAATATAATAACAAGAAATATACCTTTTAGTAAAATAAAGCGGAAAATCAATCGGACATTTTCTCTTTGGGATTTCTCATTCTTAATTGAATTGACTAATAACTAAAGTGAAACTAAGGCTAAAATCAACTCGCCTAGTCAAGCTCGTCCACAAAAATAGGTTTTTGAAGTTTGTCATTTCAATTTCTTACTAAGTAAAATGGGTCATTTTTAAGGTCCAACGCCTTAAAATGATCACCTCTTAAGTAAAAAGAGAATCACTTGATAAGAAAGAACTACGTAGGTCTGATTTCCTCATCGCAAATTGAGGAATACGTAGGAGCAAAGGGAAACACCCTTGTCGACCACAAAAAGAGAAAAATATAAAAAGGGTATAAAGGATATAAGGACATAAAAGGGAACATAAAAATCAAAGTCATGTTTGCACATTCGAATAAAGGCTGTCGTCCCTTGTGACGGACGTGTGGGGTGCTAACACCTTCCCCGTGCGTAAATACAACTCCCGAACCTTTCACTTAAAAGTTCGTAGATCGCGTCTTTTCCGGTTTTTCCGACGTTTTCCTCAAATAAACGTTGGTGGCGACTCCGCGCGTATTCCTTTCTTGGAACACGCATCCCGCGAGTCACGCTTCGCCCTCCCGCCGAAGGGTAGGTTGCGACAGTTGGCGACTCCACTGGGGACTATTTTTAGAGAGTTAGGCCATTTAATCTTGTGCAATGTTTTACCGTGACTTACTCCTTTGTTGGGTTTCCCTTCATTATGTTCTTGTATATATAACTCATTGATGTTTTTTTTGTGCATTTTTAAGTGTACGCTTGAGGTAAATATTTATTCATTTGATACACACAAACACTAACACTATTTGCACACACGGTGAGTTGAAAAAGGGCCCTATACCTGGGTTCGTGGGAACATAAGGAGTGGAGGTGAATCCGTGATCATGCTAGGTCTCCGACTTTCTTGATTACAGTGAACCCTCATCTAGAGTTTTTCTCTTTGAAAACGTATTGTTGCTAGTAGTCCCTACTGCTGCAGTATGTTCTTCGAAGGGGATGATACCTCTGGAAACCATCAAGAGAGATATGACTACGTTGGGGGTTATTACTAAAAGCCTAGTTAGTTCCCTCCCATATAGGTCCCTTTAAATAGGGGCACGGAGCAAACACGCTGCGTGCCATTTTTCACACTGCCATGCATAAGTATCATATACCCTTTTGCTTATATTTGTTTGTGAATATTGCCGTACTATGTACATCCCCGTGTTGTGCCTTTCACATATGTATCATGCGTGGGTTTCGTCTTTGATCCCCTCACTTTAGCAAACCGACGGAGGGTCCGTGTCGCCTTCTTAAAAACATACGTTGGGTGCCACGCTGCCCAAACGTTGTATCCAAGAAGGAAACAATTTCTCGGGCTCCCGTATTTGTAAATTGCATCTGTGTCATATGCATTTCTTCATGCATTCATCCATTCCACCCATGATAGATGTCGGAGTTTTGATTCGCACTAGATTTTATTTCACTTTAGTAAAACATGGGATCAAGTCAAAAGCCTTCACTTAAAAAGAGGTTCTATGAAGTCAAAATCAAGAGCTTAGAGGTCACTAGTTTACGAGAGTTGGGACAATTAATGGGTCAACTTCAACGGCAAGCCTTCTGCAAAGCCTACGGTAAGATTTGGGACCTAGCTAGGGTAGAAGTCTCCATGGAACCGATTGCATCCCTTTCCCAGTATTATGACCAGCCCCTAAGGTGCTTCACATTTGAGGACTTCCAGATAGTGCCGACTGTGAAAGAGTTTGAAGAAATCCTGGGATGCCCACTGGGAGGAAGGAAGCCATATCTTTTCTCTGGGTTCTATCCCTCCACGACAAGAGTTGCCAAGGTAGTGAAAATCTCAGCACAAGAGTTGGACCGTGTAAAGCAAAACAGAAATGGAGTAGTCGGAGTACCAAGGAAAGGGCAAAGGCCTTGGCAAAATCAAGGCCAATGGGCTTCTTTTATTGACATCTTGGCGCTTTTGATCTTTGGAGGTGTCCTCTTTCCAAATATGGAAGGGTTAGTGGACCTAGCAGCGATTGACGCTTTCCTCGCCTTTCATCATGGCAAGGAAAGCCCGGTCGTCGCCATTTTGGCCATGTATGACACGTCCGACCGGGGATGTGAAAGAGCGGCGCAAGAATTGTTTGTTGTGCACTGGCTCTCTATGTGTGACTGGTTTCACACCTTTTTCTCCAAGAAGGTAGGCCCGTCTATCCGCTACAAGGTCACCGCTCGTGCGTCGAAAAAGGAAAGGCGAATTGGGACCAACTCTTGGCTAGCATGGAGGGGCGTCTGCTAATTGGTTCCCTCGCTAGAAGGAAGGAAGAATCAGGATTCTATCTTCATGCGAAGGATGCCCAAATGTTCCCTTGATGGAACAAGGGGTTGTATTAATAATAATCCCATCCTCGCCATAAGACAGCTTGGCTACCCCATGAGAGGAGTGCCATCAGACGAAAGCATCACGCCTTTCATCACACGGGGTTTCAGTGACCCCAATGCGAGGGTACTCTAAGGAGTTCACAAGGCATGTGATGCGGTGTGAAGAAAGGACAGAGAGCTTAGGGGAAGCAGTAATGGGAGCATCGGCGGCTATCATAAGTGGCTGAGAGTCCGGACACAAGGATTGGATTGGCTCCCAAATCTAAAGACTATGAGAGATGATGAGGTTAAAGCTTCGGAAGAAAGTGATGAGGTACAAGCCCTAAAGGCAGAGCTTGAAAGAGCCCGGGTAGTCGAAGAGAAGTTCAAGTCCCTAGCCATCAAAGTTTGAAAAGAGTATGATGAACTAAGGGACGTCAATATGGCCACCGCTGAAGCCTTGGAACGAGAAACCAAGAAGGCCTAAAAGGAAGAACACGACCAAAGCAAAGTTTTGAGGGGCTTTATAGGGCAGCAATAGTGAGCTCAAGCTCCGAAGAGGTGAAAGGAATCATCACGGGTCAAAGGCATGATCTTGAAGGACGAGCTAAAGGCTTGCCTTAGGTCGAAAATAAATTTGTCCCAACAGTTAAGCGAGACTGAAGGGAATATGTGGGTGCAAAGAGAAGCTAAATCTAGCGGCGACTCACGAGCAAAGGCTAGAGGATGAGTACGCCAAGATATCAGCAGAAAGGGAAGCAAGGGAAAGGGTAATTGATTCATTGCACCAAGAGGCAACAATGTGGATGGACCGATTTGCTCTTACTTTGAACAGGAGTCAAGAACTTCCCCGATTACTAGCCAAGGCCAAAGCAATGGCGGACACCTACTCTGCCCCCGAGGAGATCCACAGACTTCTCAGCTATTTGTCAGCATATGATAGACTTAATGGACCATATGATTAGAAACCGCTAGGAAGTTTGTATTGTCGCTCAGATCTTGACTAGTTATAACTTTTTGAATAAGATGAATTTATCCCATGTTTTTACTCCAAAAATCAGTGCGAATCAAGTCACTCCCGCATTTTATCTCTAGCATGCATTGTATGTTGGTCTCGTCCTTTGTCACGGGAAGCCGGAAGGTCCATATCACCTTCTTAACTGTACACATAGGGCACTGCGCCCCCAAATGCGCAAGTAAGAAGAGATAATTTTTCGGGCTCTCGTGTCCGTAAATGCATGCATGTCATGCATCACATAAACATCTCTTCATGGCATCATAATGAACATATCGTTCCTGCATTTGTCTGTTATCATATTACAGCCTCACATTTTGCATGAGTCATGGCATCATCATGCATATGCGTTCAACAAACTTTTTGATCTGCAAAATTGCATACCATTTGTTTTCATGTTTGCTCATCCTTGCGTTTTCCTCTACAAAACAAAAACAAAAAAGGGGAAGCGTGAAACTTCACACTACATTCTTAGTTGCATGTGTTAGGCACCATGAGCCAACCATGTTGGGATCATGAACCCATTTCTAAAAAAAAAAAAAAAAAACACACAACAACCAAACAAAATAATTGAACATGGTACCTAATGCATGGTTAACTAGGAAATGGTGTTTCTTCGGGCATCTCAATTTCATAATTACATTTTCCATGCATAGCTTAAAGTATGCCCGAGTCATTCATCCCTATGAGATGTTGTTGAAGTATTGGCGATCAGAATTGCCATTCTTTGGATTATAGGGTTGAACCAAGCTCATGCTTTTACAAAAAGGTTCATCAAGTCAAGTTGAAATATGGAAGTAAACGTCTTGCAAAATTGGGGCAAAAGATGAATCGAGTCACATCACTGCTTCGTCTACTGCCAAACATATTTAGGATTGTTGATGTCCTTGTTACTTCCAGTTTCACCTTGACAAAGATGTCATGGATCATGTTGAAAATCTAAATTGATTCAACCCCATATCCTGCGTAAAAATTCGCAATACTTCAACTGTACATCATTCGCATACATCCATGCTTTTCATTGGTTGCATTGCTCATTGCATTCTTTCCTTGAAAAATAAAATAAAATAAAATAAAATGAACTTAATCATTGTTATAAAAAAGAAAAGGACACGCTTTACGGCGCCCTTACCGAACTCGTGCTAGAGCTAGAGTAATGGGTGAAGCAGAGGAGGTGTAAGAGAAGATGAAGGCCAACATGGAGGCCATGAAAGAGCAAATGGCCACAATGATGGAGGCCATGATGAGCATGAAGAAGATAATGGAAGCCAATGCGGTTATAGTTGCCGCTACTAGCGCTATCGCTAAGGTGAACCCGATGCTCCCATCTGGCCTCAAGCAAATGAATCATCCAACCTCAAATATGGTAGGCAAAGATTTAGGAAGTACGGATGACCCCATGATGTACAAATTCAAAACAAGCACGCCTTCCCGCCATATGGCTTGCCTCCTGTAACATCCTGGAAATTTCTACCCGGAATTTTTGGAAACGATGTATTTTGAATGATTATATATATAAGTATTATTTTGTGTCTATGCCTATATGTTCTTGGTAGAAGTAGGAATAGTGGGGGCAAGATACGCGGGTTAGACTAATTAAGGAAGAGAAATCCATAACTGAGAGGTTATGGGTTAATTCTTAATTAATTAGTTTAAAAATCATCATTTTGCGTGCAACTTAGAATTTAACGAAACCAACCTCTGAACCACGCTCGGGGTTTTATTCTGAGCGTTTTGATATATATATTGCTTGCTTTTGAAAACTGGCCCCGACGGACGCAGAGAAACGTGAGAAACTGGAATCAGAGAAACGGCACGCAAACCGAGGCAGGATTGTAGCGTTTCAAAGGTCAGATTTTTCTCACTTTTGTGACTGAGTATGGGTCACAGTCAAAAAGAGAAAGTGGGCCCTTTTTGCTCCAATCAAATAGGGACATGTGGCAGAGCTTGAATAAAATAATGGAAAAAGGGGAAACCCTTTTTATTTAAAACCAAAAAGCTTTTCTCTCTCCTCACTCAGCCAAAGCAGAAATTCAGAAGCCTTTTCTCTCCCTCTCTCACGTAGCTTTCTTCTTCTTCATTCTCCATTGAAGCTTCAACCTTTGGCCACCATTTCTGCCCCATATCGTGAAAGGAGAGCATTTTTGGAGTCGTGAAGTGCGTGGCTACGAGTGGGACTTCGAAATTTCAGGTTTGGGTGGACTTCTTTCTCTCTTAAATTTCGTGGGTATGGGGTTTTGGGAGATATGATGGGTGGTTTTGGTAGTTTTCTGCTGTGTGATGATTATTTGTGAAGACATTTGCTGAAAACTTGTTGAAATTGCCATGTTTGGATGAGTTAAACATACCCATTCTATTTTAGGGTTTTGTGATGATGTTTGTGATGTTGTAGGCTGAAAAATTGCTGATGGAAAACTGTTAGAGATGAAGGGTAGAACTAACCTAGGGTTAGAAAGTGAGAATGTGATGTTATGAGTGGAAAAAGAGTGAGACTTTGAGAGTTGGAAGGCTAAGTCTGAATTCTTTGGTAAATGGAGGTTAAAGTGAGTTAATACTAGCTTGAAATGTCATTTAGGACATGTGAGAAAGGTTAGGCTGAGCTAGAGAGAAAAACAAATGACCAAAGTAAACCAAGAGCCATTTCTAGGGCAAAATTGGGTGTTGAAGAGTCAAATTTTGGTTTGGTGGAATTTTTGGTGTAAATTCAGTTTGAGCAAGTTTAGATTGATGTTATGGACTTGTGTGAGGTGAGAGTTTGCTTCAAATTTACCTCATTCTAAATTCCACCTTTCAAACCTAGAAAAGCCATTGAATTGAGGGGTTTTGGACACCTAGATTTTGTGTTGCTGTGGTTTGAAGCTTGGCTTTGGTTTAGACATGTTTGATACATGATTTGGGACTTGTAGGATTTGATTTGAGCAAGATTGGATGAGGGGAAGTGTGATTTTCGAAATCTGCACTTATGCAGAATTTTGCTGTCAAAATAGGTGCAGCAGGATTTTAGCTTGGTGCAGAAAATGCTTGTGTGTGGTTGGCTGTGGAAAGAGTAGTACAGAATGAGTTCTTGATGTTTGCTAGTAGATCCCAACGGTCACAATGTAGGCTTATGCACTATAGACTTCCAGTAAAATTTTGGAGTCGATCCAACGGTTAACGAATTGGATCGAAGGAATTGTTATTGTGGTCTTTAAGTGAGAAAAGCTGTGATTTTGGTTGGTGTTTGAGCAGAGTTTTCTGCCTTCGCTCTACTTTTGCTTGGCTGTGATAGCTTGTGCTGTTTGAATGTTGTTTTGCTTGGATGTTGTGGAAGCTTGAGAGGATTGATGGGGACCTGGTGTTGAGAGAAACGAGGATATGGGCTACGTGGGAGTACGTGAGCTCAGTTGGAGGTGGGCAACAGGGGATGGTGGGTTTATGCGCGCATTGTGGATGTGGAAAACTTGTTGTGCACCATCGCCCGACCGCCACCTAGTACCACATGTGATGGGTACCCCATAATCCTACAAGCTTGAGATGAGGAAGTGTTGAAGGGTGAAACTTCCTGCTTTTATTGTTGACCACAGAGTGGTACCTGGAGATATGTCGCGGGGGTCAGGAGACCTTGGGGACGTCAGGTGGGGTGCTATTGCCCAAAACCAAGCTTGACCAATCCCGACCCAACCCGGGCATAGTCGGTCAGTGAGAACCTGTGATGTACCTAAACAGGCGAGCTCCTGGCAGTCAACAGATAAAAGGAAAACAAGACCACAAAGCAAGGAGGCTTGTGGTGGCTGGCCAGCTGTGAATTTTGTGTAATATGTGGATTGTGGCCTCTGGTAATCGATTACCAAGGGTGGGTAATCGATTACAAGGCTTAAAATTGAGGACAGGAGGCTAAGATGGTCTCTGGTAATCGATTACCAAGGGGTGTAATCGATTACCAGGCTTGAAAACGAAGTCAGGAAACTTAGGGAGCCTCTGGTAATCGATTACCAGCCTGTGTAATCGATTACACAGAGGAATGGGTCACTGGTAAACGATTACCAGGCATGTGTAATCGATTACACAGTGTATTATTGCATATTTCATGTCCTGAGGCTGTGTAATTCAAGTTTAGCCTCTGGTAATCGATTACCAAGGTTGTGTAATCGATTACCAAAGATGAAAAGCCTCAAGATACTCCTTTTAACGTCATGTAGTGGTTATGAGATGCATTGTGTGCAGCGCAGTTAGATTCTTGTGAAAGAGTCTACCCCTTTCTCTTCTTTAGGGTGCCTAGACTTGCTCGAGCTGGGG
>NC_038243.2:24186234-24251273 GCF_000004515.6 Glycine max
AGCTTGGGAGACCCTCGAAGGCAACACGAGGTGCCGATTTCGGGGCACCATTCGATTCACGGCTACTTCTTTGGTGCATCCAGATGAACCTGCACGGACGCTTCAGCGCACGGTGGAGTGGATACTACCCACGCCTACACCATATCGTCTATTGGAGCCCGTTCAAGTGATCGAGGTAACGTCATCCGAGGAAGACCCTGAGGAGGACCTGGAGGAGCTACCTCCTGAGCCTGCTGTGGATGCCCTTGACTTTCTAGAGGGTGATGAGGATCCACTTCTCGAGGTGGATTCTCCCGAGGAAGTCATGTCGGCATCTGAGGCAGACTCTACGGAGGATAGTGGCCCGAGGGAGATGGCGATCAGCGGAGGCTCTTCATCCTAGTGGACAGCTTTTTGGATTAGTTTTGTATACTTTTTGAGGGTGGGTGTATCTAGGACTGACTGTTAGGTTTACTCTTTTGTTGTTATATGGGTAGACCTGATGTATAGGAATTTGATGATTGTATACATGTGGCTGAAGCCACCACAATGGACACCTTTGCTCTGGATGACACTATATACTTTGTAAAACTCCCATATTTTGGACAGCTTTAAATGATGAATGCATTTATGATCGATCTTATTATTTGAAAAGAAATCATTAGCAACTTTATTTGTAAAAGAGTTTATCGACTGTATTTTACCCTTTTATTTTCACGTGACGACCTAAAGTAATGGCTGGTATATTCTTCCTTTTGAAACAGCAAAATAATTTAGAGAATTATGAGCGGTAAGAAAGAAATGACTCCGAATAGAGTTGTGAACTGGCCATTCAGGACTTTATAGTGAGGATTTTCCTTCTAAACCTAGTTATAGTGAAAAGAGAAAGAAATGAAAAAGAAAAAGAAGAAAAAAAAATTACCATGGTTTTTGTTATTTAAATTATTACTATTAAACCAGTCATTAATTTAGGGACGCCACAAATGGTGGTATCAGGGCAAAAGTTGGATTCTAGTGAACCTGTTATGGTCTTGCTGTGTGAATGCTGTGTATCTCTGAAACTTGGGAGTAGGTTTCGGGGAGTGACGTTAAGTCACACATTGTGTGTATTTCTGCCTTTTTGTTTTGAGCATGGATGTGTGACTGATTCACAGGATTGTTGTGTGTATGAGTATGTATAAAGAGAAGGAGGTTGTTATAACTGTCATAGCCTGTGTGGTACTCTCTCTCTTTAGGATTTCTTGGGTGCTAATAGTTTCCCTACAGGATAGGTATGGCAGGACGTGGTAGGGATCAGAATCGTGATGTCCTTGACCGCATCACAGCTGTGCTGGAAACTCTAGTGCAGGAACGTGATGTGGAGCCGGCGGAGTATCGGGGACTCATGGCTTTCCGTAAGAACCACCCGCCAAAGTTCAGTGGAGACTATGATCCGGAAGGTGCTAGGTTGAGGTTAGCTGAGACGGAAAAGATTTTCGAGGCGATGGGTTGCCTTGACGAGCATAAGGTCCTTTATGCAACATTTATGCTCCAAGGGGAGGCCGAGAATTGGTGGAAGTTCGTGAAGCCTTCATTTGTTGCACCTGGAGGCGTGATTCCTTGGAATGCCTTCAAGGACAAATTCCTGGAGAATTACTTTCCACGAGATCTCAGGAAGAGAAAGGCGAGGGAATTTCTGGATCTGAAGCAAGGAAACATGTCTGTTGGGGAGTACACGACTAAGTTTAATGAGCTTCTGCAGTATTGGCCTCAATACCAAGATGCTCGGAATGAGGAAGATTTATGTGCTCAGTTTGAGAATGGGCTTCGGTTGGAGATCCAACAGGCGGTTAGTTATATGCAGATTACGGATTTTAATCAGTTGGTGACAAAGTGCAGGATTTTTGAAGATAAGATGAAGGAGAGGCAAGCTAGAGGTGTTGGAGGACCTCAGAGAAACCATCCTTTTAAGGGGAATGGTAACAAGAGGATGAAGCCGTATGCTAGCAACAAAGGGAAGCAACCTATGGCTACCTCCAACATGAGCCAGTCAAGGGGGACTGGGGTACAGTGCTTTCAGTGTGGAGGACCGCATATTAAGAAAAATTGCCCACAGCTCCAGCAGACACAGGAGAATCGTTGTTATGTGTGTGGCAAGGTGGGCCATTATGCTCGAGAATGTAGGGTGACCGGGAGACCGACGGTAACAGCCAATTCCAACACCGTCAATCGTGGACCCACTAATTCCACAAGGAGTGGTAATGTTAGCAACAACAACACTAGTGGTGGAAGACCAAAAGTACCCTCTCGGGTATTTGCTATGAGTGGCTCAGAAGCGGCTGCCTCCGACGATTTGATACGGGGTAAGTGTTTGATTGCTGATAAACTACTAGATGTACTTTATGATTCAGGTGCCACGCATTCTTTTATATCTCATGCATGTGTGGAGAGGTTGGGGTTATGTGCGACGGAGTTGCCATATGATATGGTGGTGTCTACTCCGACGAGCGAGCCTGTAACCACCTCTCGGGTGTGTTTGAAGTGTCCCATAATTGTTGAGGGTCGATCTTTTATGGCGGACTTGATTTGCCTACCTTTAGCTCATCTAGATGTGATCTTGGGGATGGATTGGTTATCTACTAACCATATCTTTCTAGACTGTAAGGAGAAGATGCTAGTGTTTGGTGGAGATGTAGTTCCAAGTGAATCGTTGAAAGGGAATGCGGCCAACGAAGGAACGGGTGATGTTCAAACTTACATGGTGTTGTTCTCTATGTATGTGGAAGAGGACGCTGAAGTTAGTAGTATACCGGTGGTGGCAGAATTCCCGGAAGTTTTTCCTGACGACATTTGTGAATTACCACCTGAGAGAGAAGTGAAATTCATTATTGACTTGGTGCCGGGGGCGAATCCAGTGTCGATTGCGCCTTATAGAATGTCTCCGGTAGAACTAGCAGAGGTGAAGGCACAAGTGCAGGATCTTTTGAGCAAACAATTTGTTCGTCCAAGCGCATCACCGTGGGGAGCACCGGTCTTGTTGGTTAAAAAGAAGGATGGAAGTATGAGGATGTGTGTAGACTACCGGCAGTTAAACAAGGTCACTATCAAGAACAAATATCCTCTACCAAGGATAGATGATTTGATTGACCAATTGAGGGGAGCGACGGTATTTTCGAAGATCGATCTGCGATCGGGGTATCATCAAATCCGAGTTAAGAAGGAAGATATCCCAAAGACTGCGTTTCGGACTCGGTATGGGCACTATGAGTATTTAGTCATGCCATTTGGAGTGACTAATGCTCCTGCCATCTTCATGGACTATATGAATCGTATATTCCATGATTACTTGGATCAGTTTGTGGTTGTGTTTATTGATGATATCCTAGTGTATTCGAGGAATAAGGAGGAGCATGAGAAGCACTTGAGGATTGTGTTGCATATCCTGAGGGATAGGAAGTTGTTCGCCAAACTGTCGAAATGTGAATTTTGGTTGGAGAAAGTACAGTTCTTGGGGCACGTGATTTCCAAGGACGGGGTTGCGGTGGATCCGAACAAGGTGGAGTCGGTTATGGAGTGGCAACAACCGACAACTCCAACGGAGGTTCGAAGCTTCTTGGGGTTGGCTGGTTATTATAGAAAGTTCATTGAGGGATTTTCTAAATTGGCGTTGCCTCTAACTAAGTTGACTCGTAAGAACGAGAAGTTTTTCTGGAATGAGAAGTGTGATCAAGGTTTCCAAGAGTTGAAGAGGCGGTTGACGACAGCTCCAGTGTTAATTTTGCCCGACCCTAAGAGGACATTTGAAGTGTATTGCGATGCAAGCGGGCAAGGCTTGGGATGTGTGTTGATGCAAGAGGGAAGAGTAGTGGCTTATGCTTCACGTCAATTACGTCCTCATGAAGTTAACTATCCGACTCATGACTTGGAACTAGCAGCGGTGGTCTTTGCCTTAAAGATTTGGAGGCATTATTTGTACGGTACTCGTTTCGAAGTTTTTAGTGACCACAAGAGTCTCAAGTACTTGTTCAATCAGAAGGAGCTCAATATGAGGCAACGAAGATGGATGGAGTTCCTTAAGGATTATGATTTTGGTCTTTCCTACCACCCAGGAAAGGCTAATGTAGTAGCCGATGCGCTAAGCCGGAAATCCTTACATGTTGCGACTATGATGAGTTTGGAGCAGAGATTGATAGAGGAGTTCCGAGATTTGAATCTAGCAATCGAGATGCGACCAAAGAACTTATTTGTGGGAGCGTTGCAGATTACCAATGAATTCGTAGATCACATACGCAAGGCTCAAGAGGATGACCCGTTTTTGCAAGGCAAGGTGTTAGATGTAATGGGGGATAAGGATGTGGAGTTTGAGAAGGACACAACCGGGTTAATTAGATTCAAGGGGAGGATATGTGTGCCATCTTCAGATGATTTGAGAGTTAAGATCTTGGAAGAAGCTCATAAAAGTCGTCTTAGTTTCCATCCAGGAATGACTAAGATGTACCAAGATTTGAAGAGAAGTTTTTGGTGGCATGGCATGAAGAAAGATGTAGCCGAATATGTAGCAAGATGTTTGACCTGTCAAAAGGCTAAGGTTGAGCACCAACGACCATCGGGAGAATTGAAGCCATTGGAGATTCCGGAATGGAAATGGGAGAGCATATCTATGGATTTTGTATCTAGTTTGCCCAAGACTAGTCGTGGACATGATGCTGTGTGGGTCATAGTTGATCGACTCACCAAATCTGCTCATTTTATCCCAGTGAATATGAAGTATAGAATGGAGAAACTAGTGGAGTTGTACATCAAGGAAGTAGTAAGGTTGCATGGAATTCCTTCTAGTATTGTATCTGACAGGGATCCGAGGTTCACTTCGTGATTTTAGACGAGTCTACATGAAGCCTTGGGGACAAAGCTGAAGCTTAGTTCAGCTTATCATCCTCAAACAGATGGTCAGACTGAACGAACCATTCAGACTCTAGAGGATCTACTTCGGGCGTGTATTATAGAGCAACAAGGTAGCTGGATGGATTGTTTGCCATTGATTGAGTTTACTTACAACAATAGTTACCAAGCCAGTATTGGTATGGCTCCTTTTGAAGCTTTATATGGACGAAAGTGCAAAACTCCTATTTGTTGGTATGATGATGGAGAAGCAGTACTTCTTGGACCTGAAATGCTACAACAGATTAATGAACAAGTGAGGTTGATTCGAGAGAAGATAAAAGCATCTCAGGATAGGCAGAAGAGCTACTATGATAGAAGGAGGAAGCCACTAGATTTTCAGGAAGGAGAACATGTGTTTTTGAAGGTTTCTCCCGTAACCGGAGTCGGAAGAGCTCTTAAAGCTAGGAAGTTGACACCCAAGTATCTAGGTCCATATCAGATTTTGAAGAAGATTGGGCCTGTAGCTTATCATATCGCCTTACCTCCGAGTTTATCGAATTTGCATCCTGTGTTCCATGTCTCTCAACTGAGACGGTACAACCCAGATCCATCACATATACTTGCAGTGGACGAGGTACAGGTGAAGGATAACCTCACCTATAGAGCACAACCTCAGGAGATCACTGACCGAAGGACGAAGTCGTTGAGAGGAAAGGAGATCGCGTTGGTGAAGGTGCAGTGGGGAACCGATGAGGGTGATTCTACATGGGAGTTGGAGGATAGGATGAGAGAATTGTACCCAAGTTTGTTCATAGAGTAGTTAATTTCGGGGACGAAATTCCTAAAAGGGTGGGAGTATTGTAACATCCTGGAAATTTCTACCCGGAATTTTTGGAAACGATGTATTTTGAATGATTATATATATAAGTATTATTCAGTGTCTATGCCTATATGTTCTTGGTAGAAGTAGGAATAGTGGGGGCAAGATACGCGGGTTAGACTAATTAAGGAAGAGAAATCCATAACTGAGACGTTGTGGGTTAATTCTTAATTAATTAGTTTAAAAATTATCGTTTTGCGTGCAACTTAGAATTTAACGAAACCAACCTCTGAACCACGCTCGGGGTTTTATTCTGAGCGTTTTGATATATATATTGCTTGCTTTCGAAAACTGGCCCCGACGGACGCAGAGAAACGCGAGAAACTGGAATCAGAGAAACGGCACGCAAACCGAGGCAGGATTGTAGCGTTTCAAAGGTCAGATTTTTCTCACTTTTGTGACTGAGTATGGGTCACAGTCAAAAAGAGAAAGTGAGCGCTTTTTGCTCCAATCAAATAGGGACATGTGGCAGAGCTTGAATAAAATAATGGAAAAAGGGAAAACCCTTTTTATTTAAAACCAAAAAGCTTTTCTCTCTCCTCACTCAGCCAAAGCAGAAATTCAGAAGCCTTTTCTCTCCCTCTCTCACGTAGCTTTCTTCTTCTTCATTCTCCATTGAAGCTTCAACCTTTGGCCACCATTTCTGCCCCAAATCGTGAAAGGAGAGCATTTTTGGAGTTGTGAAGTGCGTGGCTACGAGTGGGACTTCGAAATTTCAGGTTTGGGTGGACTTCTTTCTCTCTTAAATTTCGTGGGTATGGGGTTTTGGGAGATATGATGGGTGGTTTTGGTAGTTTTCTGCTGTGTGATGATTATTTGTGAAGACATTTGCTGAAAACTTGTTGAAATTGCCATGTTTGGATGAGTTAAACATACCCATTCTGTTTTAGGGTTTTGTGATGATGTTTATGATGTTGTAGGCTGAAAAATTGCTGATGGAAAACTGTTAGAGATGAAGGGTAGAACTAACCTAGGGTTAGAAAGTGAGAATGTGATGTTTTGAGTGGAAAAAGAGTGAGACTTTGAGAGTTGGAAGGCTAAGTCTGAATTATGTGGTAAATGGAGGTTAAAGTGAGTTAATACTAGCTTGAAATGTCATTTAGGACATGTGAGAAAGGTTAGGCTGAGCTAGAGAGAAAAACAAATGACCAAAGTAAACCAAGAGCCATTTCTAGGGCAAAATTGGGTGTTGAAGAGTCAAATTTTGGTTTGGTGGAATTTTTGGTGTAAATTCAGTTTGAGCAAGTTTAGATTGATGTTATGGACTTGTGTGAGGTGAGAGTTTGCTTCAAATTTACCTCATTCTAAATTCCACCTTTCAAACCTAGAAAAGCCATTGAATTGAGGGGTTTTGGACACCTAGATTTTGTGTTGCTGTGGTTTGAAGCTTGGCTTTGGTTTAGACATGTTTGATACATGATTTGGGACTTGTAGGATTTGATTTGAGCAAGATTGGATGAGGGGAAGTGTGATTTTCGAAATCTGCACTTATGCAGAATTTTGCTGTCAAAATAGGTGCAGCAGGATTTTAGCTTGGTGCAGAAAATGCTTGTGTGTGGTTGGCTGTGGAAAGAGTAGTACAGAATGAGTTCTTGATGTTTGCTAGTAGATCCCAACGGTCACAATGTAGGCTTATGCACTATTGACTTCCAGTAAAATTTTGGAGTCGATCCAACGGTTAACGAATTGGATCGAAGGAATTGTTACTGTGGTCTTTAAGTGAGAAAAGCTGTGATTTTGGTTGGTGTTTGAGCAGAGTTTTCTGCCTTTGCTCTGCTTTTGCTTGGCTGTGATAGCTTGTGCTGTTTGAATGTTGTTTTGCTTGGATGTTGTGGAAGCTTGAGAGGATTGATGGGGACCCGGTGTTGAGAGAAACGAGGATATGGGCTACGTGGGAGTACGTGAGCTCAGTTGGAGGTGGGCAACAGGGGATGGTGGGTTTATGCGCGCATTGTGGATGTGGAAAACTTGTTGTGCACCATCGCCCGACCGCCACCTAGTACCACATGTGATGGGTACCCCATAATCCTACAAGCTTGAGATGAGGAAGTGTTGAAGGGTGAAACTTCCTGCTTTTATTGTTGACCACAGAGTGGTACCTGGAGATATGTCGCGGGGGTCAGGAGACCTTGGGGACGTCAGGTGGGGTGCTATTGCCCAAAACCAAGCTTGACCAATCCCGACCCAACCCGGGCATAGTCGGTCAGTGAGAACCTGTGATGTACCTAAACAGGCGAGCTCCTGGCAGTCAACAGATAAAAGGAAAACAAGACCACAAAGCAAGGAGGCTTGTGGTGGCTGGCCAGCTGTGAATTTTGTGTAATATGTGGATTGTGGCCTCTGGTAATCGATTACCAAGGGTGGGTAATCGATTACAAGGCTTAAAATTGAGGACAGGAGGCTAAGATGGTCTCTGGTAATCGATTACCAAGGGGTGTAATCGATTACCAGGCTTGAAAACGAAGTCAGGAAACTTAGGGAGCCTCTGGTAATCGATTACCAGCCTGTGTAATCGATTACACAGAGGAATGGGTCACTGGTAATCGATTACCAGGCATGTGTAATCGATTACACAGTGTATTATTGCATATTTCATGTCCTGAGGCTGTGTAATTCAAGTTTAGCCTCTGGTAATCGATTACCAAGGTTGTGTAATCGATTACCAGAGATGAAAAGCCTCAAGATACTCCTTTTAACGTCATGTAGTGGTTATGAGATGCATTGTGTGCAGCGCAGTTAGATTCTTGTGAAAGAGTCTACCCCTTTCTCTTCTTTCTTGTAGATCGTCATGGCGGCGCAGCTAATCCGTGATCGAGTAGAGATGGAGTGCCTAGAGGGAGCTTGGGAGACCCTCGAAGGCAACACGAGGTGCCGATTTCGGGGCACCATTCGATTCACGGCTACTTCTTTGGTGCATCCAGATGAACCTGCACGGACGCTTCAGCGCACGGTGGAGTGGATACTACCCACGCCTACACCATATCGTCTAGTGGAGCCCGTTCAAGTGATCGAGGTAACGTCATCCGAGGAAGACCCTGAGGAGGACCTGGAGGAGCTACCTCCTGAGCCTGCTGTGGATGCCCTTGACTTTCTAGAGGGTGATGAGGATCCACTTCTCGAGGTGGATTCTCCCGAGGAAGTCATGTCGGCATCTGAGGCAGACTCTACGGAGGATAGTGGCCCGAGGGAGATGGCGATCAGCGAAGGCTCTTCATCCTAGTGGACAGCTTTTTGGATTAGTTTTGTATACTTTTTGAGGGTGGGTGTATCTAGGACTGACTGTTAGGTTTACTCTTTTGTTGTTATATGGGTAGACCTGATGTATAGGAATTTGATGATTGTATACATGTGGCTGATGCCACCACTATGGACACCTTTGCTCTGGATGACACTATATACTTTGTAAAACTCCCATATTTTGGACAGCTTTAAATGATGAATGCATTTATGATCGATCTTGTTATTTGAAAAGAAATCATTAGCAACTTTATTTGTAAAAGAGTTTATCGACTGTATTTTACCCTTTTATTTTCACGTGACGACCTAAAGTAATGGCTGGTATATTCTTCCTTTTGAAACAGCAAAATAATTTAGAGAATTATGAGCGGTAAGAAAGAAATGACTCCGAATAGAGTTGTGAACTGGCCATTCAGGACTTTATAGTGAGGATTTTCCTTCTAAACCTAGTTATAGTGAAAAGAGAAAGAAATGAAAAAGAAAAAGAAGAAAAAAAAAATTACCATGGTTTTTGTTATTTAAATTATTACTATTAAACCAGTCATTAATTTAGGGACGCCACACCTCCCAAACTATACACCACCCAATGTGGCGTACATTCCCAATGAGGATGTCAATAACTCCACTCCCATACTCATTAAGAGCCAACAACCTCAATCTGATCATGCACATGTCTCTCGACCCATGGAGGAGACGCATGAAATTCCCCACCACGATCTAGCCGACTTCGAGCCTTGCCACGGATATGTCGCTGAAGGGCAAGCAGTTGGTGGTGTACCCCTGCAAAACACTTTGGAGGGCCCTCAGTATCATCCACAACCACAACCCTCACGTTCCACAACAAGTAAAAACCCTCGTGCTATGGCAGAAATGGAAAAGTTGGATCATTTAGAGGAAAGGCTCAGGGCCATTGAAGGAGGTGAAGATTATGCCTTTGCTAACCTAGAAAAGTTGTTCCTAATACCCAAACATGGTTATTCCCAAGTTCAAGGTGCCAGACTTTGACAAGTACAAGGGGACTACTTGCTCCAAGAACCATTTAAAGATGTATTGTCGGAAGATGGGGGCATACGCAAAAAATGAGAAACTGCTGATACATTTTTCCTAAGTTTTACTAGGACAACTGTCACCTGGTATACTAACTTAGGAACCTTCCTGAGTCCATTCTTTGAAGGACCTAATGGTTGCCTTCGTTAGGCAATGTCAGTATAATTCTGATATGGCTCCGGATAGGATGCAACTACAAAAAGTGTGCAAAAAGGGGGCACGAATCTTTCAAAGAATACGCCCAAAGATGGAGAGACTTGGAAACTCAAGTAGCACCCCCAATAACAGAGAAA
Organism: Glycine max; assembly: GCF_000004515.6. Classification (NCBI taxonomy): domain Eukaryota; kingdom Viridiplantae; phylum Streptophyta; class Magnoliopsida; order Fabales; family Fabaceae; genus Glycine; species Glycine max. Next base: position 24,196,531 of record NC_038243.2, read on the forward strand.
GAGATTGTCACAATGATAGTAGACACGTGACCGGTGTTCTACTATGAGAAAAATGGTGGGTTACACACCTTCAAGTTTTAAGGATTTGGTCTTCGCCAGCAAAAGGATCGAAGTGGGTCTGAAAAGAGGCAAATTTGGTCATCCTGCTTTGATAAAAACTGGGGCAAATGAAGAGGGTGAGAAAGAGGGAGAAACCCATGCTGTGACTGCCATTCCTATACGGCCAAGTTTCCCACCAACCCAACAATGTCATTACCCAACCCTTCTCCTTACCTACCGCCCATTTATCCACCAAGGCCATCCCTAAATCGACAACAAAACCCACCTACCACACAACCAATGCTAAACACCACCTTTGGCACAAACCAAAAAAACCAACCAAGAAATTAATTTTGCAGCGAAAAGCCTGTAGGATTCACCCCAAATTCCGGTGTCATATGCTAACTTGCTCCCATATCTACTTGATAATGCAATGATAGCCATAACCACTGCTAGGTTCCCTCAAACCTCCATTTTTCTGAGGATACGACTCGAACGCCACATGTGCATATCGTGGAGGAGCCCTGGGGCATTTCATTGAGCACTGTATGACCCTGAAGCATAAGGTGCGAAGTCAAATTGATACGGGCTGGCTGAAATTTGAGGAGAATCACTTGTTGAATCCTAACATTGACAAGCAACACCATACATGGGGCAATTCTGGAAGCTGTTGTTATGACTCATCAGGATTTTCAAGTTTATGCCATTATTATAAACCACAGTTACAATGCTAAATGATATGGATAAAATGGACATCCTTGTCCCTCATCCTTTCACAAACGCATGTTTGCTTACTCAACTTTCACCGGAATGTGGGTGCAAGCCATTGGTCTATTTGCTCAAGCAACCTGCGCTCCTGAGTGTTGACTTCCAAGACCGTTCAATCAGAGATTACTCGTCTTGCACGTTGGTGGGGGTGCCGTAAAACAACGAGTAAAGTTCAAAACAAATAAGTTTCAAAATAAAAAAATAAAAAAGGCATTTGATTGACTGTGTTTTCAAGTAAAAATATAGACGTTCATGTGACTTCATTTTATCATTCCGGAAAGTTTGTCTTCTTAGAGAAGCGAGTTGTCAAGAATAGGATGTTGGACAAATGGCCTCAGTTATCTTAAGAAAGGGGGGGTTGAATTAAGATGCAAAGACTATTCCCCAATTGAACTATCACTCTTTCTTTTTGGATTAACAATGCACCCTTAACATGAATTACTCAAAAGACAAATCAAAATAAACTTATTTAAAGCAAAAGATAAATAGCAATAAAAGAAGTTTAAAGGAAGAGAGGAATGCAAACTTGATTTATACTGGTTTGGCCACTTCCCGCGCCTACGTCCAGTCCTCAAGAAACCCACTTGAGATTTTCCACTCTCTTTGTAAAACTCCTTTTACAAAGTCTGAACCACACAGGGACAACCCTTCCCTTGTGTTCAAGAATCCTCTACAACAAGAGACTCTCAGTCTCTTAATCCCTTTTCAGAAGTAAGAATAAGAGAAGAAGAAATCTCTCTTAAAAGGGATAGATTGTACAATGAAGACCAATCAAAATTCCTTATTGAATATGCAAGTGGTTGACCAAGGAATCAGTTCAGAAAAACTCTTAATCTTTTGACAGGATAAACTTTTTGGGCAATAAAAGCTCTCTTTGAATTCGTGTTTCCAAGTCACATATAAATAGACCTTTGAAGGCCATTCATAAACCATTTGAATAGATGTGACTCTTGGAAATTATTTTCCGAAAATCCCCTCTGGTAATCGATTACAAGACTTGTGTAAACGATTACAGGTTTTAAAAATTTGAATTAAAACATTTTCAACTGCTGGTAATCGATTACCAGAGAGCAAATCTCAATTTGAAATGATAGAATTCTTTGGTCAAACCTTTTGTTTTTCAATTTGGAAACTTCTTCCTAAGATTCTAGAGATCAACTTGATCATATATCTTGATTTCTTGTCTCGAATAAAACTTAGAAGCACTTGATCCTTCGGCATCATCAAAACATCAAAACATCTTGCTTCTACATAGGAGTCATTTGACTTAATCCATCAACTGAAAAAATCCTTCAACTATTTCTCGTCCTTGGAAAATTCTTTTTGCAAGAATCAACTGCTTCTTTCATTCTTCCTCACTACGAGGCTATGAAAACAAGACAACGATTGGTACCTCAAAGCCTTACACTGGGGCAATGAGGGGCATCGTGCATGAGCCTCAAGTGAACCTAGGGGCAGATTAGAAGTTCTCACCCAATAGGTTCCCTCCTACAAGGTCATGACGAAAGACAATGATTGGTACCTCAAAGCCTTACACTGGGGCAATGAGGGGCACCGTGCATGAGCCTCAAGTGAACATAGGGGCCGATCAAAAGTTCTCACCCATCAATGTTTTCAACAAAAAAAGGGGGACAAACCCTAGGATTTCAATGGATTGATTAAACATCAAACGACTCCATTGCCGTCACTCCAAAATGGTCAAATGACTAAATCAAACAAAAAACACACTCTGAGGGAGTTCTCGGAGAGATTTGCAAAAGATAGGATAAGGTTGCATGGACTATCACCTCTTTCAAACGGACAGTCAATTTGTGTTTTCCAAAAAAAATCAAATCAAAATCAAAATCACAAAATAGGGAAAGAATGTCATGAACATTGTACAATTTTCCATAACATTGCATTATTGCATACAAAGCCTGCATTTACTGCATTTCAAGATGAAGGTTGCATACATTTGCATCCCCAAAAAATCATCATGTTCATATTAGGTAATAAGTGAATAGATGAGAGGCCCTCTCAAAGAGTCAACCTCTTGCTTTCTTGTATGGTTAAAGTCCTTTGGTACTTGTACCTATTGGCTCGCCTTCAGAGGACTGCATGTCCTCACCTTCAGAGGGCTACACGCCCTCGCCATCAGAGGACTGCATGTCCTCACCTTCTTAGGGCTACACGCCCTCACCTTTAGAGGATCACACGTCCTCACCTTCAGAGGGCTACACGCCCTCGCCATTAGAGGACTGCATGTCCTCACCTTCAGAGGGCTACACGCCCTCGCCATCAGAGGACTGCATGTCCTCACCTTCGTAGGGCTACACGCCCTCACCTTTGGAGGACTACAAGTCCTCGCCAACAGAGGGCTGCACGCCCTCACCTTCAGAGGACTACACGTCCTCGCCTTCAGAGGACTACACGTCCTCGCCTTCAAAAGGTCATGTACCTTCACCTTTGTAGGGCTACACGCCCTCACCTTCAAAGGACTACACGTCCTCGCCTTTAGAGGACTACACGTCCTCGCCATCAGAGGACTACATGTCCCCCATTTTCAAAGGGGGACATGCCCTCACCTTTAGAGGATTGCATGTCCTCGCCATCATAGGACTACACTCCCTCGCCTTCAAAAGGCGACACGTCCTGAACTTCAGAGGGCTACGCGTCCTCACTTTCAGTGGGCTCCATATCCACACCTTAAGATAATTTAAGGTCCTCTGTCCTTAAATGCTTAACCGAGACTTGCACTCCCGGTTAAGGGACCAGTAGTTTCCTTTTAACGGTTTTTGGGCCACCCCCTGATATTGGAGGAGGGCCAACTGTGCGAGCACAACCAGAGAGGGAGGCTATCACACAGCTACTATGCATACCGGGGCAAGATTTCACCCGTGCCGCTGCAAAGAGACGAGTGCGGATCATGCGCACCAACATGACCACTCTTACACAGATATAGATGACATTGCTACTTAGCAACATGCTGCCCAGCGACCGCAATGCCAATCTCCCCTTGCAAAAGTATCAGTTGGTCTGTGTCGTCCCGACATGGGTAAGTATGCATATGGTTCAACTGATTTCTGATACCATCTATTGTTTGCAGGGATCGCACCCACAGAGACACCCAGTGGACCTGAAGAAGTCCAACAGGGCCCTGGGGTTTCCAGCTCGGGTTACGGGCCTCTGTCAGCCCTACAGGGCGCCCGTCCCCCCATCAAGTTTATGCCATCGTGACCTAGGTAAGTACGCACCTCTCTCCAACTGATTTCTGATGTCATCTATTGTTTGCAGGGATCGTGCCCGCAAAACACTCTGTGGACCCGAAGAAGGCGAATAGGGTATTAGAGTTGCCAGCTCTAATTACGGGCCTCTGTTAGTTCTACGGAGTGCCCGTTGCCCCCAACAAGGTCATTAGGTCCCGCATTAACCGGGCTTTCATCAAGAAGTACTACGCCCCCAGGCAGGCACAGGGCGAAACACCACAGCAGCATTGGGATGGCCGGTAGCGGGCAATAGACACACCGCCACCACCTCTAGAGTTCACCTCAGCTCATCCACAAAAAGGTTAGAGCGTTGCCTACGACACATGGCCGACCAATGGGCGACCAAGTCCAAAGCCAAAGGTAAGCAAAGTACTAGGTCCATGACCGACAAATCATTAAGCGTCCAGCTCAAGACATTAAAGAAGCGCTACTAGGAGGCAACCTAGTAACTTTTAAATGTCTGCTTGCTATTTGATCACCTTTTGTTTCTCAAGTCATATTGGGACACACCTAGTTGCTCATGATCCTAAGAATTTAAATAAAACGAGCACAAGCTCGGAAGGTAGTCATACCTCACAAAATATATATATATGTATGTTGAGGTAGTGAAAATACCTTAGATATGCATGTATGTAACAAAAAAATACTTCACAAAATATATATATGTATGTTTAGGTAGAAAGATACCTTAGATATGCATGTATGTAAACAAAAACACACTTCACAAAATATATATATGTATGTTTAGGTAGCAAGATACCGTAGATATGCATGTATGTAGCAAAAACACACTTCACAAAATATATATATGTATGTTTAGGTAGCAAGATACCTTAGATATGCATGTATGTAGCAAAAAGATACCTCACAAAATATATATATGTATGTTTAGGTAGCAAGATACCTTGGATATGCATGTATATAGCAAAAATACCTCACAAAAATATACACATGTTTAGGTAGCAAAATACCTCATGAAAAAAAAAAACAAAAACAAACAGGAAAAAGAAATAAACAAATAAAAAAAAGGAAAAAAAGAGAAAAAAGAAAAATAAGTTGTCTAGCTGAAAAACCGACATGCTTTTGAAAAGAGATGACTTCCAACTTTTCTTTGAAAAAATCACTGATCATAACTAGTTTTTGAAAAAATGTGTGTACGCCTGAAGGGTGAATGCTGTGAAATTTCCCCGGACGCCCGAAATGGACTCGGATGAATGCACAAATTAATAAAAGAACATATTTTGGAAACATTGGGTTGATTTAAAATAGAGGAAATGAATCCTGAGCCCTAGCATCACATGACCATAAAAATTTGACACTTGAGTGTCCGCATAGGTGCATGCATGACCAGTTTTGCATAAAGTTTCCAAATCATCATCTTTGCATCTGTGTCATGGAAATAATGTGGGGCATCCCTTTTTATCCTTGAACCAAACCAAACCCTGACATGTATCATGTCTAGCCATTCTACAAACCTTGAGCCAAAATCCTGACTCACCATAAACCTTGACCCAGGGTGAGAATGTCAATCCTTACCCTCGGAAGCAAAAGAAGAAGGAAAGGAAAATTTCCAATCAAAGAGGAAGCAAAAAAAGAAAAGAAGGAAAATTCCCAATCAAAGAGTGGGAGAAAGCAAAAAGAAAAGAAAGAAAATTCCCAATCAAAGAATGGGAGAAAGTAAAAAAAAAAGAAAAAAAGAAGAAGAAGAAGGAAAGAAAGCTCCTGATCAAGGATCGAAAGAAACCAGAAGAAATGTGCAGAGAGGTCTTTGGACCAGACAATGTCTGAACAATACAGAATTGTCACCAAATGAACAAAAGAAAGAAAAGGAAACCATGACCTAAAAGTGGTCTTCTCCCTTTGATTACCAACCAAAATCCTGTGCGTCGGTGACTTGTTCACCTCGCGCAAAACCAAAACAGAAAAGGAAAAGGCCAAAAACACACAAAAGCCGAAAAACCCACCAAAAGAACCCATTCCCAAGGGAAGTCCTATTGATCCATGATCACGCATGTAACTTTTGATTTGATAGGAAATAATTTGGAAAGTCAAGTCATGACATATCTATGGTTCGGAATTAGGATAAAACACTTACCTGTGCGAGATTTATACACTTTGAGTGGATTTCTTCTATTTTTGTCGAACCCAGTGTTTCCTCTAAATGGTCATTTAGAAACGAAATGCTAACATCCAAAATCTCATTTATGGTTATGGGGGATTCCATCAGCAGACTCTCCTTCCCTGGTAGACGCATTGTTTGTCACTCAAAAAAGCATATGCTGCTCTAATCAGTTGGAATATTTGTCTCTTTACTAAAGCATGTTTGCATTTTAGTGGAGAAAACACCAAGACTTTTTTAAGTCTCACAAGTTATCCAGAACTACGTAGGTCTGAGTTCCTCATTGGAGGATACGTAGGAGCAAGAGCCTCGCTTTTGTCGACCACACCACCTTTTGTTGTCATGACCCAAGAGCTGGTAGCCCGCGGAGACACCTTACGGTTATCCACACCTCGTCATTCAGTGACCCCAAGTGTGATTGATGAGCAAAGGCCAGTGTTGTCATTTGCACCCTTTCCGGAGATGTCAGCATCTTCCGGTGGAGACTTTTTCAAGTCTCACAAGTTATCTAGAACTACGTAGGTCTGAGTTCCTCATTGGAGGATATGTAGGAGCAAGAGCCTTGCTTTTGTCGGCCGCCCCACAAGATCTGTCATACTGACCCTGAGGTCATGTGACATGCGGAGACAAAATTTGGTCATTCTGCACCCTTTTGTCATCCAGAGGCGGCGGGCCCAATGACATGCGGAGATTTACATCATCTTCCGCACTCACAAGATCTGTCATACTGACTTTCGATTCACGCTGACGGGCGGAAATACCCGAGTGGTTATCCGTATAAACATTCTTTTGCTATCTGTAAGGCAGAACGCTTGATAGCATGCAGAGACTGACATCGTCTTCTGCTCCTTTTGTTCCCCCGGGACAATTAGTGTCTTATCTTTACTTTCCTTTTATCTCCAATAAAAGACAAGTAAAGAGGGGCAACTATCATACCCTAATTTCGTCCGGGGACCTTTGCTTGATGACATGCGGCCTTTGTTTGGTCCTTGTAAGGTGCTTGGCACCCATCATTAGGCAATTTGTGAAATTCCAGGACATGCCGGAAAACAAAAAAATATTGATGCACAATCCGTAAGTTTCCGTGACACCCCGGAAATCAAATGGAAGCATCGTTGCATAATTAGTGAGGTTCCGTAACATTCCGTAAGTCAAAAAGGGAATGATTATGTAATCCTCAAGGTTCCGTAACATTACGGAAAGAAAACAAGTATCGTTACGAAATTCGTAAGTTTCCGTAACTTTACGAAAAAAGAATCACCAAAAAAAGGCAGGGGGTGTGCTTAGTAAAAATGGGGGTGCAAATAGCAACCAGGCCCACTTGGGCCCTCCAGAAGATTCCTCCAGAAGGCTGTTGCTTCTGGATGAAGCAACCTGGCTCGCCTGGGCGAGCTGGGCGGCAAGCATCTCCCTTATTTTGCTATAAATAGGGGAGGAAGTGAGAAGGAAAAGGGTTCAGCCCCTTAGGCACTTCTCTCTCTTTCGAATTTGCTTGGAAAAATTGTTTCCGTGAAGAAAATCTAAGCCGAGGCGCTTCCGAAACGTTTCTGTAACGTTTTCCGTGAAGAATTTCGCAAAGGTTTCGACCGTTCTTCGACGTTCTTCATTCGTTCTTCATCGTTCTTCGATCTTCAACGGGTAAGTACCTCGAACCAAGCTTTTCGATTCATTCTATGTACCCGTAGTGGTCCACATTGTGTTTTGTGCATTTTTATTCTCGTTTTATTTACTTTTTATACCCCCTTTTGACGTGCTTAAGCCATTTTATTTAAGTCATTTCTCGCGTAACCTAAAAATAAAATAAATTTCCACCGAACGTTTGAATTGTATTATCCGTTGATTTCGGTTAAAATGAATTTCGACCGTTTGGTCGTGCCATAACCACGTTGGAAATCAAAAAGATGTAAAATAATAATATAATAACAAGAAATATACCTTTTAGTAAAATAAAGCGGAAAATCAATCAGACATTTTCTCTTTGGGATTTCTCATTCTTAATTGAATTGACTAATAACTAAAGTGAAACTAAGGCTAAAATCAACTCGCCTAGTCAAGCTCGTCCACAAAAATAGGTTTTTGAAGTTTGTCATTTCAATTTCTTACTAAGTAAAATGGGTCATTTTTAAGGTCCAACGCCTTAAAATGATCACCTCTTAAGTAAAAAGAGAATCACTTGATAAGAAAGAACTACGTAGGTCTGATTTCCTCATCGCAAATTGAGGAATACGTAGGAGCAAAGGGAAACACCCTTGTCGACCACAAAAAGAGAAAAATATAAAAAGGTTATAAAGGATATAAGGACATAAAAGGGAACATAAAAATCAAAGTCATGTTTGCACATTCGATTAAAGGCTTCCGTCCCTTGTGACGGACGTGTGGGGTGCTAACACCTTTCCCGTGCGTAAATACAACTCCCGAACCTTTCACTTAAAAGTTCGTAGATCGTGTCTTTTCCGGTTTTTCCGACGTTTTCCTCAAATAAACGTTGGTGGCGACTCCGCGCGTATTCCTTTCTTGGAACACGCATCCCGCGAGTCACGCTTCGCCCTCCCGCCGAAGGGTAGGTTGCGACACCTAACCCCATTACAAGCCTAGAAAGTCCTTCGAATTCATTTTGTGTGTTCATTGCTATATGATATGAGATGAAATGCAAAGTTTGGAACTTGTGTTGGTTGTTTATGATGGAATAAGCCTAAACACTTGAGCTTGAGTGAAACAATGACTATGAGGTTTTGGTTGATGATCGTTCCTTGATTTCTGTCATGCTTACTAGCTTATTTCAGCTGTGATTGTAATGCTTATGCTCCTATCTTTGAAAAGCTGCATGCTTGTGAGAAGTAATTGATTTAAGCATTCCATGATATTCAGTCCCTATGGTTGAAATCCTTTATGAATCAGACACCATTTTCTTTTGATTGACCACTGTCTTTGTCACTTGAGGACAAGTGAGCTATTCTTTCTTTGCCTGAGGACAAGCAAAAATGTAAATTTGGAGGAGTTTGTTAGTTTCCCTATACGACTAACTTTTGTATAGACATCATTTTCCAAAACTTGTATAGTTCCCAAATTTATTGTTATTTTGGAGTAATCTTGTAAATAAATCTTGTTTTATGGTTAAAGCTGTCTCTAGAACATTTTGATTTGATTTAATGACGAAATCTGTGCATTTTCAAGTGAAAAAGAGGCTAAGTTTTGAAGTGCAAAAAGTAGCAGTTAGGCTAAGCGCGCATCCACCGCTAAGCGCAGCTTCAGTGTGCTTAGCGCGAAGGAGAATCTAGCAGAGCATCAGCATCAAGGCCGCGCACTAAGCGCGAGATCAGTACGCTAAGCGCAGTAGGAGTCTTCAGCCAGGCTCAATGCAAGACTGGCGCTAAGTGCGAGGGTGGTGCTAAGGGATGTTTCCCTTGATAGGAAAAGGTAGAAAGATTGTTTAAGAAGGAGTGCTCTTTTAATATCACCTTTTGTTGCAAAATGATTTCCCTTCTTAACAATCTTCTTTGAGAAATCCTTTTCCTCTTTTTCCTTCCCCTTGGCCTTTGAAGACAAGGCCTTTCTATCCTTTTTTTTTGTTTTTCTAGTCTTTCTTCCTCATCCCTCTTATCTTTCATAGTTAGTTGATCTTTGGCCACCTGTGAAGGTGTTTGAGGATGCAACACAAATTTAGTGCCAAGATGGGTGAGGGTAATTTTATTAGTTAGGCCATTGTAAATGATCTTCCTATCAAATTGCCATGGCCTTCCTAAAAGAATATGTCTTGCCTCCATGGGAACTATATCACAATTAACTTCATCCTTATATGTCCCAATGGAGAAAGGTACCTTCACTTGTTGGTTAACTACCATTTCCCCTTGCTCATTGAGCCATTGAAGTTTATAAGGTTTTGGGTGGGGAATGATAGTGAGGTTCAACTTGGAAACTAATCTTGTGCTACAACAATTACAACAAGATCCACTATCCACAATGAGAGAACAAGTTTTATCTAAAATTTTGCATCTTGTATGAAAGATGTTCTCTCTTTGGGACTGAGATAGATCACAAGATTGACCTCCAAGGAGCCTTTTAACCATTAAGAGGTCACCTTCTTTATGTGGGTAGACTTCCTCACTAGACTCTTCACCCCTTACTTCATCTTCACTTTCACTAGAGGAAGGGCAAGAAGTAGTCTCCTCTTGACTACTATAAATATCTTGACCCCTTATAATCATGGTTTTCTTTGTGAGGCATTGAGAGGCAATGTGACCTCTCCCAAGACATTTGAAGCATTTAATGTTGCTAGTCCTTTCTTGGGAACTAGTCTTAGGGGTGTATTTCTTTATGATCTTACCCTTATCTTCCTTGGGTTTCGAAGGTGCAGCCCCCAAAATTCCATGGGCTTGGTCCTTCCTTGGATAAGAGTGAGAGGCATAAGATTTTGAAGAAGGCTTTCTTTTAAGTTGTTGCTCTACTCTTATGCAAAGTTGGACTAGTTCATCTAGGTCCCTATATGGAAGGAGTTCAACCTTATCCCTCACTTCTATATTAAACCCACTAAGGAACCTAGCTATGCGTGTTCTTTCCTCCTCCCTAAGTCCAGATCTTAAAAGGAGTAGTTCCATTTGTTGTCTATATTCTTCAACACTCATACTCCTTTGTCTAAGCCTTTGGAGCTTGTCCATAAGCTCCCTTTCATAGTAGGAGGGAATGTGCCTCTTCCTAAGGGCACTCTTAAGATCATTCCAATACTCTACTGGAGGATCCCCATGAATCCTTCGTTCCCTAACAAGGGAAGTCCACCAATAGAGAGCATTCCCTTGAAAGCTAAGGGTAGCCAATGGAACTTTTCTCTCCTCGCTAATATGATGGCAAGCAAAGAGTTGTTCAACCTTCATTTCCCAATCTAAGTAGGCCTCAACATTATCTTTTCCATGGAAATATGGGAGGCTAATGTTAACCTCTTGAGGCCTTCAATCCTTTTCTCTTCTTTGGGAGTGATGTTTAGTATGTGAACTATGGCGCCCTCTATAATAGTTGCTAAGTTCTTCACTTAAACTCTTGCAAGAGTCATGACTACTATAGGAGGCATGTTTTTCTCTTTTCATTTCTTTCATTATTTTTCTTCTTTCTTCCTCTCTTATTTTCTCGCTTTATTCTTGACTTATTTCTTGCACTCTTTTTTTACATTTGTCTTTTCTCTCTTGTTTTTCTTTCCACAACTTAAGGGATCTGAACTCATCTAATATCTTATACAAGGGGTCCTTAGGAGTAGAACCCTCACCATTAACACTAGATGAAGAATGAAGACTCATGTTGGTTCCTAAGTTATGGTTCTTTCTTGTTGGGGGTTTGAAAAAAAAAAGGTAAAAGAAACTATGGTTGAAACTAGCCAAAATAAGCACTAAAAGAGGTGTGAAAGATAAGGTAAAAACTAATTGGTAAAAGACAAGCTATCTAGGCAGTTTGACAATGGAGGGTAAAGGAAATAAGCTATGAAAGTAAGCAAGAAATTAAAGTGCAAGAAATGCAAACTAGGCGGATCCTAAGAGTGTTTGGATGACCTCATTTAAGGTTCCCAACAAAACACTCACTATCCTAAGGGAAAATTGCCTAAAATTATTACACACAAATGGTATTAGGGTGACCTATTGGAGGCTCCCAACTTACTTCCAATGAAAGGCCTTTTTTTTACAAAGTTTGAAAGCAAAGAAAATTGCCAATTACAAATTACAAAAAAAAAGAAGTCCTCAATTTTGGTGGCTATTCTCTCTTTTGTGTTTCACTCAATTTGGAGTGCTTCTTATTCCAATAGCTCTTAAGGTGGTTGGCCCCTTGCTTCTTGACTCAAATTCTTCATGGGATGACACCAATCCTCCTTTACAATTCCCTATATGGCAACTCACAAACAAGGAAACAAAGAGACAAGCAATAACCAAAGACCAAAAAATGAGATGAAATCTAAACCAAAAGAGTTTTGACAAGACAAATTTCCAAGGATGATTCAACAATTAAAGCAATGAGAAGCACATAAAAGCAAGGTAGGACTCAAAGAGAAACTTAGAATGGCACTAGAGTAGAGTAAAAAAAAAACTAAAAAAAGACTCAAGAAACCTCTAGTTTTGGCACTTGTTTTCACAATAATTTTCAATTGAAATTTCAGAACTAGGATTGGTATAAAATAGGCACCAATTATAGAACAAATTTTGAGCCAAAACAACAAGCACACTTTCCTTTCACTTTTTTTTCCTGGACACTGATTTTTCTGCCAACTTGTGTGATTTTTCTTATTTTTTCCTTTAATCCAAATCGCTTGGTTATTTTTTTATAATTTTGGTACAGATGTCTAGAAACTTCAGTAAAACTTTCAGCTCAAAAAACGTACTGACCAATTCCCAGTAATTTATACAAGTTCGTATGTTCAAGCCGCCAGCACCAGCGATTTCAACCTAGAAATCAAGAGTAGTGTTTATGTTGCTTAAGGCTTGGATAGTTACAATTTGTGTTTGCTTATGCTCAATTATCTTGAATAACACAATTCAAGAGAGCTTAAGACTTATTTGATTCACAAATCCAGCCACAACTCATCACCACAACTCAACTTCATCATAGACATCATGTAGGAAACTTAGAAAACAAAAAAAAAAAAAGAGTTCAACAACAAGACTACTTCTAGGAATTGATTTAGAACATGCTATGAACTAAATAACATGCATGAATTAGACTCAAAATTCAAAAGATAGGCTAAGAATGACAAGAATACATGAACAAATGTATCTAGAATTCAATCGACAAAATAAAAATTCAACACAAACTTAGAACATAATGTGACAAGTACTATGACTAAACATGACTCTAAGACAACATGGATTAAGTGATTTACACTTAGATTTTTGTGTTTTGTTTTTCTAATCAATATTTTGGAAGAAAATTTAGATCTAAGGTTCAGCACCAGAATATTATGAATGAAAAATGATAGAACCTAAAATCAACACAAGAACATGATTCAAGAGTAGATCTACAAAATATGAACCATAGAAATGCAAGAACAAGTGTAGATCTAAGATTTAATCGGTTTATTTTATTTTTTTTAATCTACTCTAAACAGCACCAAACCACAAGACAATGGAGGATATACATGGAGAATAAGATTAAGAACAAGGAATTAAAGAGAATTCACCGAACAAAAAGATAGAGGAAGCAAAAGAACATCACTTAGATGAAGATGCTCTGATACCACATGATGTAAGCTCCATTGGAGCTTGTAGGCCTAGGATCTTCTTCATCAATGGATTCCTTTGCTTCTTGGAAGATGAATGGCTGCAGAATGGAGAAGGAAGAGAGAGAGGAGACGCCACTTCAAGGAGAAGATGAGTCCTGAAGAAGCTCACCACCATAGGAGGCCATGGATAAGAGCTTGGAGGAAGAAGGAGATGAATGAAGGGAGAGGAAGAGAAGAGCAAGAAATTTTGTGCTCTAAAAGAGCTCTGAAATCTGAAGTTTAATATTCAAATGATCAAAGTTAAAAAAATGCACACACATGACTTTTATTTATAGCCTAAGTGTCACACAAAATTGGAGGGAAATTTGAATTTCAATTCAAATTTCACTTGAATTTAAAATTGAATTTGTGGAGCCAAACTATGGAGCCAAAATTTCACTAATTATGATTAGTGAATTTTAGTTATGGTTCAGCCCACTAATCCAATATCAATTTCAAGATTCTCCACTAAGTGTGCTAAGGTGTCATGAGGCATGTAAAGCATGAAGGACATGCACAAAGTGTGACTATATGATGTGGCAATAGGGTGTGGTAAGCAAATGCTCACCTCCCACTCTAAAATTTAATTGGATTGGGCTTCTACCAATTCAATGAAATTTATTTCCAACCACACACATCAAATATTCACTAAGTGCATGTGAAATTACAAAACTACCCCTAATACAAAAACTAGTCTAGGTGCCCTAAAATACAAGGGCTGACAAATCCTATATTTCTAGGGTACCCTACCTACATCATGGAGCCCTAAATACAAGACCCAAAATTAATGAAACCTTAATCTAATATGGACAAAGATAAGTGGGCTCATACTTAGCCCATAGACCCGAAATCTACCCTAAGGCTCATGAGAACCCTAGGGCCTTCTCTTGCATCTTTGGCCCAATCTTCTTGGAGTTTTCTATACAATGCCCTTGGGGGGTAGGATTGCATCAGGGAGTGATTTGGATAAGAAATGAGTGAGTTGAGGCAAAAAGAAGAATTGGGAATGAGGGTTTTCGTGAGAGCAATGGAGGTTTTTGATTTCTGATTTTGAAATCTGAATTTATAGGAGTAGGGACGCGTTGTAATTGATTACAACATTTGGTAATCGGTTACACTCTTCCTGACTTGATATAATCGATTACAGTATTGTAGTAATCGATTACTAGAGAGCATTTTAGCAAAATTAAGTGCTGAATGACTCTCAAGGTGAATAAATTTGGAAGGGAATCAAAATACTTTATATCCGAAAACTTTTATATGAAAATAAATATGTATAACATAATAGATTTAAAAACTTTATGAATGACTTTTAAGCAATTAATTCACATATCATACAAAAAGTCATGCAAGCATCATATGTACTATCAACTATTTGTTTTAATAATAAACTTCATGCTTCAAGAAAGAAAGTAACTCAATTAAACATATAAGCACAACAATTAATCAAGACAAACAAATAAAATTTTGTTAGTCATCATATAAACAAGTTTAATTGAAAGAAAAAATTTCAATCAACTAAATTTAAAAGAGAATGGTGTTGATGTTACCTTTTTCATGATTCAAGTGCCTGGATCTTTGAAGATGGAAGTTAGCCTTTTGTTTTTTCTTACTTAAACTTCTTCAGAGATGTTTTCATCACTTTCATAGTCCTTAGATAGAAGGTTGATCTCCTTTTCCGAACCATCGGATGAGTCATTGTCATCCCAAGCAATATAAGCCTTTTTTGATCTTCTTTCTTTATAGCTTTTCTTCTTATTCTTCTCTGGCCATGATTCATTTGAGGGACAATTTTCCTTTATGTGACCGGGTTGATTACACTTGTAGCATTTAAGTGTATCAGAAACTTCTTGGGATCTCTTCCCATTGTTGAAGTTATGGCTTCTCTCCATTCTTCTATTTTTGACAAATTTATGAAACTTCTTCACAAAAAGTGAGAAGTCCTCTTCATCATCAGATCCTTCTTCTTCTTCTTCATGTATTGAGGAAGAGGCTTTAAGTGGTATGCTTCTTTTCCTTTTGTCAGTCTCTTCCTTTTGGTTGAGATGTTGGAGTTCCATTTCATGTTCCTGGAATTTACCAAACAAAGTGGCAAGAGACATAGAGGAAAGATCATTACTTTTAGAAATGGCAGTTACCTTGGGCTGCCATTCCCTACTTAAACATCTTAAAACTTTATTAATTAAATCTTCATTAGGGAAGATTTTTCCTAAGGAGGCAAGATGGTTGACTATGTGTGCGTCTTTTATGCATATTTTGGATGTTTTCATTAGGGTTCATCCTAAATAATTCATATTCATCTGTAAGGGTGTTGACTCTAGATCTTTTCACATCAGTGGTGCCTTCATGTGTAAGTTGGAGAGTATCCCATATCTCCTTTGCATTTGAACAGTTTGACACTCTAAAATACTCATATATTCCGAGGGCAGAGGTGATGATGTTTTTGGCTTTAAGATTATATTGGATTCTTCTTCTATCCTCTTTAGTCCACTTATCTCTAGGTTTTTGTGTTGTTGTACTAGTGCTTGAATCTACTATGGTGGGTATGTAAGGTCCTATTTTTATTGCTTCCCAAATGTTTAAATCTATGGCTTAAATAAAGATTTGCATTCGGATTTTCCAATAGTGGTAACCCTCACCATTAAAGATAGGTGGCCTATGGATGGAGTTTCCTTCAGGAAACAAAGAATTTGAGGAGGCCATGAATCTTGAAGTTGTTAAACTTTCTACAAGATACCTGCTCTAATACCACTTGTTGGATCAAGTGGCCTCCGAATAATTAAGAAGGGGGGGTTGAATTAATTATTAATTTGCCTTGACTAATTAAAAAATTATCCTTCTTAATGTTATTAGATTTAATTAGGCTTTTACTTACTAAGTTAAGAAAGTAAGAAACAAAAACAAAAACTTAACCAAAAGTAAAAGCGATAATTAAAAGTACACTATGAAAATTAAAGAGTGTAGGGAAGAAGAAGACAAACACAAGATTTATACTGGTTCGGCCACAAACCGCACCTACATCCAATCCCCAAGCAACCTGTGGTTCTTGAGATTTCTTTCAACCTTGTAAAATCCTTTTGAAGCCAAAGATCCACAAGGGATGTGCCCTCCCTTATTCTCTTTGAAAAAACAAGTGGATGTACCATCCACTTGAACTGATCCACAAGAGATGTATCCTCTCTTGTTCTCAGTATAACTATCCCCAAGTAGATGTACCCTCTACTTGTACCACAAAGGATATACCCTCCAATGTGTTGGGACAAAGAATTCTCAGGCGGTTAGTCCTCTGAATCTTTGTAAGGGGAAACAAAAGATATCTCAGGCGGTTAGTCCTTTGAAATCTTTTGCTTAAGGGGAAGGGAAGAATCAAAAGAATTCTCAGGCGGTTATTCCTTTGAATCTTTTGTAAGGGAGAAGAGAGACACAAAAGAATTCATGCGGTTAGTCCTTCATTCTTTTGGCAAAAGGAGAAGAGAATGAAAAAGATGAATAGCACAAGTTTTTGATCAAAGAACTTTTCTTGGAAGAGAAAGTGTTGAACAAAAACTTTTTGAAAGATGAAGAGAAATGAATCAGAAAATTCTATAGAAAGAGTTGAAAGATATTGAATGATTGATGTGTCATTATTTTCTCCTATTTCTTAACCCTTTTTGTCACCATTTTAATTACTGATTAGCCTTAATTGTCTAATTAATTGTGCAGTTTTATCATTTGGGCCTATTTGACTAATTTTGTGTTTTTAATTTAATTTCAGAAGAATTATAAGCAATTGGGCTTGGACTTGAAGAGAGCCGACAATTTTATTTTATCAAATCTTATCTTATCCAGATTTTATTTCATCTAGATTTTATTTCGTTTATCGGCTTGGACTTAAAGTAGATTTATAAGCTTTGGGGATGAGGACCTATATAACAACACCAAGGTTTTAGTTTTAGAGAGTTTTTCGAAGAGGAGAATAATTCTAGGATTTTAGAATTCTAGTTTTTACTGTTCATGTGAACTGTTCACGTAGAATAAAATTTGTTTTTTGCAATTTCGTTTCTGCTTCAATCTAGAATTTCGTTTTCTACTGATTAATGGAAGGCTAAGTCTCCAGCGTTGTTTTCTCTTGAGGATCAAGCACAATTCTCTTTGAGATTTTGTTATTACTATTGAATTTTGATCAGTTTTTCCTCTTCACCAATTACTCTGTATTTGTTGCTATTAATCCATGCATGCTTAGTGCTTGATTAATTGTCTCTACGCTTAATTTACGTTCATGCTTAATGATCAGTTTCGTTCATGATTAATTGGTGTATGTGTTGCTTAATCACATAATTACAACCTTATGTTAATTTTCGCTTAGTAATTTAATTTAGGGTTGGATTAAGTGGTTGAACTGATTAAGGAAAATTTCTCGTAACCTAGGATAAGAGACTTGCTTGTGAATCAAGGGGAAACAACATGTTTTAATTATGTTATTTTCTAATTCAAATTTGCTTGTTGTTTAATTTACAAAAACAAACAACCCCCCCCCCCCCAATTCGTTATTGTTTTCTTACTATCTGTTATGAATGTTTGGTTGACCATTGCTCGTTGGGAGACGACCTAGGATCACTTCCTAGATACTGCATTTTTAATGTTTATTTGATTCGGGTAGGGCCTCGATCAATGATGTTGAGAGAAGATTGATAGATAGATTCTTGATTATTGTTCTTCAAATTCATGCCATGGTCACATATTTATAATCTCTTGATGACTCAAGTCAAAGCTTGTGACTCTGGGCAATTTCTTTAAAACTAGTCACTAAAAAGTTGTGACTTTTGAAAAAATCTTCAGAAACAAGTAACTAGAAGAATTGTGACTTTTGGAAATTTATTTTTCGAAATCAGTCACTGGTAATCGATTACCATTAAGATGTAATCGATTACACATCAACAGATGTGACTTCATTTTAAATTTTGAAAATCAAAATGTTTAGAAGCTCTGGTAATCGACTACAAGTATTGTGTAATCGATTACACAAGTTGAAAATGTTAAAACACAAGTTGTAACTCTTGAAATTTGAAATCTTAATGTTTTAAAACACTGGTAATCGATTACTACCTTCTGGTAATCGATTACCAGAGAGTAAAACTCTTTAGTAAAAGATTTTGTAAAAAATTCATGTGCTACTCAATGTTTTGATAAAACTTTTTAGTACTTATCTTGACTGAGTCTTCTCTTGATTCTTGAATCTTGAATCTTGATCTTGATTATTCTTGAATCTTAATTGTTCTTGAATCTTGAATTTTGAAATTGATTGTTCTTTAATCTTGATTCTTTGAAACATGATTCTTCAAGCTTTTTGAATCCTGATTCTTTGGAACTTGCTTAACTCTTGATTCTTTGGCGTCATCAAAATAATCTTGGAAGTCATTGCTTCCACAGTTTTTGTCTTGCAAAAGTATAGCCATTTAATTGAGTGAAAGAGTTGGAAATTGCATGTTTTCTAAAGATTTGAAGAACTTTGTCAGTTGACTACAACCATGGCACATTCATCTTGGCTATGGTAAACTCACTTTGGTCATAGTCCACTCCATGAGGACCATAGTCATTTTGCAATGCCCCGAAGTACCAATGTTACAAGTTTCTAACCATAGCCATCGTGGAGTTCAACACACCTATAGTGTGCCTTTCTAGTTTATATCTTTAGGAAGCTATAAATAGGGGTTGTTTTCTGTATCTTTGATATCTTTAACCTAATTTACGAATGTGAAAGCACTCTGAGGGGTTTTGAGAGTTTTGAAGCATGGACAACACTGTGAGGACGAATCGTGATCACTACTCCTACCATGTGGTATGTCTATGCTATATTGATTTTTGAGTTGTTCTCTGATCATGAGCTACTAGTCACCCTAGCCGGGGATTATAATGTAGTTGTCCAATTATACCCTTTTCTTTGTTCTTAATGAAATTTCTCAATGTTTATGTTAATCAATTCTCTTCCTTGTCTTCATTGTTTTTTTGGGAACTGATCATTCTTGTGCTTAATCAAATGTACCGTGGTGATCATCTACATATATTTGGTAAACCTAGGTAGATAATGTTTTATACCAAATTGCATGATTAAACTGTTTAGGTAATCTCTGATAGATTAATTAATCCTTAATTGATCATCCTTCATTCTGATTATATCCTTTGACTTAAATCAACATATCTATGATCGTTGGAGTATTGATTTAAGGCAAAGAGCATCATTAGACCTTGATCATAGGCTTTTGATTGACTTTGGGAATCGGTTTTTAACCGTGGTAGGAATTTCACAGGAACTGGGATTCGGGGAAAATTGGTATGAGTAAATCATAATCTCTGGTTGCTTTCACAATCACTCAAATCTCTCTTTTGGGATAATTTATTTTTCTTTTAAAAACCAGAAAAATACTTCTATCTTCATTTTAAATTATCTCAATTGTTTATAATTTTGATGAGTTGGGAATTCAACTGGTCTCTAAGGTTCGGTAACCAGACTTTTAGTCCATTATTACTATTGCATAGTGTTGTATACTTGTCCTTATGCGAGCACAATTGTACACATCAAGTTTGTAGCACCATTGCTAGGGACTAGTTGCAGAAATTCCCAAGTAGTAGCTCAAGCCCTCATCACTACACCTTCATTCCCAACCTGTGATAGATGTGGGATTATGCATAAGACAAAAGAATGCACTATAGATGATGATGTAGTTGCAACCATGGATGAGATAAACTTTTTTGGGGGAAGGAATAATTCTTATAATGAGTAACCCAACAATTTCAATCAAGGATAGGGCTTCAGGAAAAAACTAGCGAATGTTTGGGTCTCAACACATACAAAATCAGATGCCTAGACAAGGGAAGAGACAACCCACTTTTCAAGAAACCATGCTTCAGTATATGGACCAACATGATTAAAGAATGAAGTAGGTGGAGTCCCAATTGACCAATATCCAATCTCTCTTGTCACGAAGGCAATTAGGTAACCTCTCTTTGCAGCCTAAACCAAACCCTAAAAGGGAGGATGTCAATGTTATGATGACTGGAAGAAGGAGGACTCTGAAGAAAAGGAAGATTCTCCTCCAAAAGCTCTAGATGACATCTTCATTGAAAAAGACCAAGCAGCTAAAGAAATTAAGGTTCCTACTAATGGGAACCTAATGCCAAAAAAGGAAGTGATGTAAGCTTGCTTGAGAAGCTTCTATTGAGGTTGGATCTTTGAGCTTCAATAAGGTCCTTCAATGGTGATTTTCATCCATGGAAATGCAGCAAAAGATAAAGGAGAAGAGATGGGAGGAGGCGCCATCCACTAGAGAATAAGCCATGGAAGGAGAAGATTCACCACCAAGAGAGTACCTTGGATAAGAAGTTTAGAGAAGAAGCTTCAATGGAGGAAGAGAATGTGTGAGAAAGACGGGGGGGTGGGGGGGGCGTGGAAATTGAAGGAGATTAAGGAGAGAAGGGGGGGTTGAATTAATTGGCATCAGAATAATTAAGAAGGGGGGGGGGGGGTTGAATTAATTATGAATGGGTCTTGACTAATTAAAAATTATCCTTCTTAATATTACTAGATTCAATTAGGCTTTACTACTAAGTTATGTGAAAGTAAAGAACAAAAATAATAACTTAGGCACAAGTAAAGCGGAAATAAAAAGTACACAACAGAAAAGTAAAGAGTGTAGGGAAGAAGAAAGACAAACACAAGATTTATACTGGTTCGGCCACAACCAGTGCCTACGTCCAGTCCCCAAGCAACCACCGGTTCTGGAGATTTCCAATAACCTTGTAAAATCCTTTAGAAGCAAAGATCCACAAGGGATGTACCCTCCCTTGTTCTCTTTGAACAACCAAGTGGATGTACCCTCCACTTAAACTGATCCACAAGAGATGTAACCTCTCTTGTTCTCAGTATTACAACCCAAGTAGATGTACCCTCTACTTGTACCACAAAGGATGTACCCTCCAATGTGTTAAGACAAAGAATTCCTAGGCGGTTAGTACCTTGAATCTTTGTAAAGGGAAACAAAAGATATCTCAGGCGGTTAGTCCTTTGAAATCTTTTGTTTAAAGGGAAGGGGAAAAAGATATCTCAAGCGGTTAGTTCTTTGAAATCTTTTGTAAGAAACAGAAGATATCTCAGGGAGTTAGTCCTTTGAAATCTTTTGTCATGAGGGAGGAGGAAAGGAGAGTGATGTGTCATTATTTTCTCCTATTTCTTACCCCTTTTTGTCACCATTTTAATTACTGATTAGTCTTAATTGTCAAATTAATTATGTAGTTTTATCATTTGGGCCTACTTGACTAATTCTGTGTTTTAATTTAATTCCAGGAGAATTATAAGCAATTGGGCTGAACCGGCTTGGACTTGAAGAGAGCAGATAATTTTATTTGTCGTCTAGTTTTATTTTATTTCATTTTTGGGCTGTATTTTTGTAATTGGGCCACCAGACCTTATTGGGCCCATAACCTTCAGTGAGCCCAGCTACTAGGGTTTTAGTAGGGTTCTTGTTACTGTTTACACGGGAGAGAGATATTTAGGGTTTCATTTTCATTTTCAGTTGTTAGAGAGTTATTGTTCACGCAGTTGCATAGTACTGTTCACGTAGCAATTCCAGTTTTGTTTCCTGCTTCAATTTCCAGTTTCATTTTCTGCTTTTAATTCCAGTTTCGTTTTCATTTTTGTCTTCTAATTTCAGTTCGTTTTCTGCCTTTGATTTCCTATTCGTTTATGCATTTCATTTCCAATTGCAATTTCATTTTCAGTTTATGTTTGTAGATTCAATTTCGTTTCTATGTTGCAATTAGTTTTCTATTTTTGTTTACGTTTTCGTTTCTGCTGTTAATGGAAGGCTGAATCCCTAGTTTTGTTTTCACTTGAGGATTAAGCACAGATCTCTTAGAGGTTTTGTTATTAATATTAGATTCTAATAAGTTTTTCCCCTTCACCAATCATTTTGTATTTGTTGCTGACATTAATCCATGCGTGCTTAATGCTTGATTATTGTGTTTGTGCTTAATTAATGTTCATGCTTAATGGACATGTAAGAGGAATTAATTGGTGTATGTGTTGCTTAATCACATAATGACAACCTTATGTTAATTTTTTCTTAGTAAATTAATTTCGGGTTGGATTAAGTGGTTGAACTGATTAGGGATAAATTCTCGTAACCTAGGATAAGAGACTTGCTTTTGAATCAAGGGGAAACAACATGTTTTAGTTCTGTTATTTTTTTCAATTCAAGTTTGCTTGCTGTTTAAATTACAAAAACAAACAAATCCCCCCCCCCCATTTCGTTACTATTTCATTATTGTATGTTATGAACGTTTGTTTGATCATTGCTCACTGGGAGACGACCTGGGATCACTTCTTGGGATACGAGTAAGGGGGTGAAGTTATCAAAATTGGGGGGTGCAAATAGCAATTTTGAAATTTTGAATCGGGCCTTCATGAATGATTTTTTGAAGCTGGATTGCTTCTGGAGGAAGCAACCCAACTCGCCTGGGTGAGCTGGGCGGCAACCTCCTCCCCTTTTTTCCTATAAATAGGCTGAAGGGGGCTGTTCTAAGGATCCCGGATCCCTCTGGTGATGTATTTCAGCTGTTTTGGGTGAAAAAAATTGTTTCCGTGAAGAAAATCCAAGCCGAGGTGCTTCCGTAACACTTCCGAGATGTTTCCGTAAGCAAATCCATGAATGTTTTCCTCCATTATTCACCGTTCTGCATCCGTTCTTCGTTCTTCAACGGGTAAGTTTCCGAATCGAGCTTTTCAATTCATTCTATGTACCCGTGGTGGTCCCCATTTGTTTTGTGTACTTTTATTCTCGTTTTCATTTACTTTCCGTACCCCCTTTTGACGTGCTTCAGTCATTTATTTAAGTCATCTCTCGCCTAATCAAAAAATAAAATAAATTTCCACTAACCATTTGATTTGTAATATTCGTTAATTTCTGTTAAAATGAATTCCGACCGTTCGGTCGTGCCGTAACCACGTTGGGAATAAAAAAAAGGTAGAATAATAATATAATAATAAAAAAATACCTTTTAGTAAAATAAAGCGAAAAATCAATCAGACGCTTTCTCTTTGGGGATTTCTCATTCTTAATTGAATTGACTAATAACTAAAGTGAAACTAAGGCTAAAATCAACCCGCTAAGTCAAGCTCGTCCACAAAAAATTCACTAAAAAAGGATTTGAAAGTTTATTATCTCATTTTTTCTTACCAAGTAAAAAGGATCATTTTTAAGGTCCAACGCCTTAAAATGATCATCTTCCAAGTAAAAAAGAATCGTTTG
The DNA here is from genome assembly GCF_000004515.6 of Glycine max. NCBI lineage: Eukaryota > Viridiplantae > Streptophyta > Magnoliopsida > Fabales > Fabaceae > Glycine > Glycine max. The sequence continues at coordinate 24,220,216 of NC_038243.2, forward strand.
ATTCACCCTTAAGAAAGAACTACGTAGGCCTGATTTGCTCTTCGATGGAGGGTACGTAGGAGCAAAATCCCCGCTTTTGTTGACCTCAAAAAAATAAAAAGAAATAAAAGGTAAGATAACACAAATTCACAATTCTAAAAAATAGGCTGTTGTCCTTTGAGACAAACATGAGAGGTGCTAATACCTTCCTCAAACGTAAATACAACTCCCGAACTTGGAATTTTCTTTATGACCGGTTTCCTTTGGTTTTTCCGACGTTTTCCACAAAAAAACGTTGGTGGCGACTCCGCACATCTTTCCTCCTTTGGAAAGCGCACCCGTGACCCTCGCCTCGCTCGCCTGCAAAAGGGCATGTTGCGACAGTTGGCGACTCCACTGGGGACTTTTTGTGAGTTAGGCCTATTTTAAGGAATTGTCGAATTGTGAAACTTTGTGTGTGCATTTGTTGAACAGTGTAAAATGTAAATAACTGTTGTCTATTTCACATTTTTTACACTGCATTCTAAGCACCCACGGGTTTGAGTAAAAAAAGGGCCCTATACCCGGGTTCATGGAAATCTAAGGAGTGGAGGTGAATCTATCATCATGCTAGGTCTCCGACTTGCTTGATAATAGTGAAACCTCGTCTAGAGATTTCTCTCTTTATAATGTGTTGTCGCTGGTATTCCATACAGCCACAATATTATTATCTTGAGTGATGATACCTCTAGAGAACAGCCGTGTGAGTTATAAATTGTTGGGAAGTAGTTATTAGAGACCCCTAGATATTGTCGTATAGGTTCCCAAATAGGGGCAAAGAGAAAACACGCTCCTGTACCATCCTCCTGAGCCTGCTGTGGATGCCCTTGACTTTCTAGAGGGTGATGAGGATCCACTTCTTGAGGTGGATTCTCCCGAGGAAGTCATGTCGGCATCTGAGGCAGACTCTACGGAGGATGGTGGTCCGGGGGAGATGGCGATCAGCGGAGGCTCTTCATCCTAGTGGACAGCTCTTTGGATTCGTTTTTTATACTTTTGAGGGTGGGTGTATCTAGGACTGACTGTTAGGTTTACTCTTTTGTTTTTGTATGGGTAGACCTGATGTATAGGCATTTGATGATTGTATACATGTGGCTGAAGCCACCACTATGAACACCTTTGCTCTGGATGACACTATGTATTTTGTAAAACTCCCATATTTTGGACAGCTTTAAATGATGAATGCATTTATGATCGGTCTTGTTATTTGAAAAGAAAGCATTAGAACCTTTATTTGTAAAAGAGTTTATCGACCGTATTATATTCTTTTGTTTTCACGTGACGACCTAAAGTAATGGCTGGTACATTCTTCCTTTTGAAAAAGCAAAATAGTTTAGAGATTATGAGCGGTAAGAAAGAAATGACTCCGAATAGAGTTGTGAACTGGCCATTCAGGACTTTATAGTGAGGATTTTCCTTCTAAACCTAGTTATGGTGAAAAGAGAAAGAAATGAGAAAGAAAAAGAAAAAAAAAATTACCATGGGTTTTGTTATTTAAATTATTACTATTAAACCAATCATTAATTTAGAGACGCCACATTTACGGAAGCTGTTGTATCCCTCGCCCAATACTATGATCAGCCGTTGTGGTGCTTCACGTTTGGGGACTTCCAAATGGTACCGACTGTTGAAGAGTTTGAGGAAATATTAGGATGCCCTCTTGGGGGAAGAAAACCATATCTTTTCTCCGGGTTTCTTCACTCCTTGAGTAAGATTGCAGCTGTGGTCGGAGATTCGGCAAAAGAGTTGGATCGCATGAAGCAAACTCGGAACGACGTAGTGGGCCTGCCATGAAAATACTTGGAAGGCAAGGCAAGGGATATGGCAAGCCAAGAGAAATGGGTCCCGTTTGCAGATATACTAGCTTTGTTGATCTTTGGGGATGTCCTCTTTCCGAACGTGGACGGTTTGGTGGACCTAGCCGCTATTGATGCTTTCCTTGCATATCACCATAGCAAGGAGAGTCCAGTGGTGGCTATCTTGGCGGACTTATTTGATACCTTTGACCGAAGGTGCGAGAAGAACAGCGCACGGATCGTCTGTTGTTTACCCGCTCTCTGTGTGTGGTTGGTTTCACACCTATTCCAACATGACATAAGACACCCGTGTCCGCTTCAAAGTTATCGCTCGTGCATCGAAAAGAGAAGAGTCGATTGGGACCAACACTTGGCTGGGATAGGGGGCAGCGCAATCAATTGGTTTCCTCGATGGAAGAAAGGAAAGGAGGGAGTTCTTTTCTCCTGTGGGGACTACCCTAATGTTCCATTGATAGGGACGAGGGGTTGTATTAACTATAATCCCGCACTTGCCATAAGACAGCTAGGGTACCCCATGAGGGGAGAGCCAACGGAAGAGAGCCTCTCGCCTTTCCTTGTGAGAGATTTCGGCGCGCAAAGTCTCAAGGTTATACAAAGAGTCCACAAGGCGTGGAAAAGTCCGTTGAGGAAAGACAAAGAGCTTAGGGGCATCCGTAATGGCATCATTGGTGGTTATCATGAATGGCTAAGAGTTCATACGCGAGGGTTAGATTGGTTCTCCAAGTTGAAAGTTATCAATGAGGAGAACTTCGAAGCTCCGGAGGAAGATGAAGAAGTCCAGGCTCTAAAATTAGAGCTAGGGAAGGCAAGACTCGCCAAAGAAAAGTTCAAGTCAGCCGCTACAAACATCCGGAAAGAGTGCACCGAGTTACGAGAGGAAAACACGGCCGCTGCAAGAGCCCTTGAACAAGAAACCAAAAGGGCCCGCAAGGAGGAACATGGCCGAGATAAATTCCGAGGAGCTTTATGGGGCAGCAACAATGAGCTCAAACTTCGGAGAGAGGAAAAGGATTAGTCACGGGTGCATGGCATGATCTTAAAGGAAGAGTTAGTTGCTTGCTCAAGATCCAAAAGGAGTTTGGCTCAACACTTGGAAGCCACGGAGCAAAGCATGCTAGCTATCATAGGGAAGTACAAGGAAGAGTTAAACTAGTCTGTGACCCATGAACAAAAGCTAGTAGAGGATTTCGCACAAGTGTACGCCGAAAACGAAGCAAGAGGGAGGGTGATTGATGCATTGCATCAAGAAGCGACTATGTGGATGGATAGGTTCGCCTTGACCTTGAATGGAAGTCAAGACCTCCCGCGACTACTAGCCAAAGCAAAGGCCATCGCTGAAGTGTGTACAACCCCCGAGGAAATTTGCGGGCTAATCAATTACTGTCAACACATGATAGATTTGATGGCCCATATAATTAGAAATCATTAGGTTCTGTTGAAACACTTTTGTATGATCTTGGCTAGATAAAAGCTTTGTTCTTTTTTACAAAACGAGAAGTTCTGAACTCATCACGTTATCTAAAAAACCTTGAGGTGGATCCAAGTGCTCCGATCATTCATTTGCATATTCATGTTTTGGTGGCATACTCACCGTTGTTTGTTTCTTTAGGGAACTCACCATAACTAAGAAAGCACAAAGGCACCCCTATAACACTCGATCCAGAAAAATGGATAATGAAGAGGGCGTGCAAGAACAGATGAAGGCCGACCTATCGGCCTTAAAAGATCAAATGGCTTCTATCACGGAGGCCATGCTAAAACTTCAGAAAACTATAGAAGATAATGCCACGGCGGCCGCCTCCAATACAGCTAGGGAAGCGGAACCGGTGCTACAGTCGCAATAAACTTGGGCCGAAACACGACGGTGTTAGGTCGGAGGTATAGTCCTCAAGCCTACCCTTATGGTTTACCTCCGGACTTCACTCCCCGTACCGCTCCGGATGATTTGAGCCAAGCCCCTACCTTCGAGGGGCAACTCCCTCCTTATACCGACTATCCCCTGCAAGAAGATGATGAAGGAGATGCCCATCTAGGCCCTCTGCTTCCCCTCAAATATCCCGCCCCCCATGAATTGCCCCAACCAAACATAGTCCGCCATGTCCTGTCTTCACCCGCACCCGTAAAAGAATCCGTTCCCTTTGCAAAAGATAAGGGAAAAATTGATTCACTTGAAGAGAGGCGAAGAGCGGTAGAGGGCCTCGGCAACTACCCGTTCTCAGATTTAGCGGATCTATGTCTAGTACCTGACATTCGTCATCCCTCCCAAGTTCAAAGTACCAGATTTTGATAAATACAATGGGACGACATGTCCAAGAGGGCATCTTCGAATGTATTGCCGAAAGATGGGGGCGTATTCTGCAGACGAAAAGCTGTTGGTGCATTTCTTTCAGGATAGCTTAGCCGGAGCAGCAGTGGCATGGTATACCAATCTGGAAGCTTCTCAGATCTAGTCATGGAAAGACTTGGCGACTGCCTTCATTAGGCAGTACCAAGACAATACGGATATGGCTCCCGATCAGAACCAGCTTCAGAGTATGACCAAGCGAGAACATGAGTCCATTAAAGAATATGCCAAAAGGTGGAGAGATCTCGCAGCCCAAGTCGTCCCGCCCATGACGGAGAGGGAGATGATCACAATTATGGTAGATACGTTGCCTACGTTCTACTATGAAAACTGATAGGATACATGCCAGCTAACTTTGCGGATCTCGTCTTCGCCGGAGAAAGAATTGAGTTCGGACTGAGAAAAGGCAAGTTTGAATATGCCTCCAACGTGGCCCCCAACAACAACAGAAGAGCCCCAGTGGTGGGTGCGAGGAAAAAGGAAGGAGATACCCACGCAATCACCACCGCCCCAACATGGATGAAAGCACCCCAAAGCATCCAAAGCTCATACCAGCCCAACCCCCCGAACTTTTCAATCCGAGCCGGGAGCTCCCTCCCAAATCAAGTGAAAGGACCACCCGCAGCAGAAAGAACGCCTGCCCAACACACAGCTCCAGCCACTCCCCAGCCAGTCAATAATACAGCTCCTGGCGCGAGCTATAATAATGCGCGGAGCCCACCCCCGAAAAATGATTTCTCTCCTATTCCCATGGCATACTCTGAGTTGTGGCCTTCATTATTGGAGAATCATTTGGTGGTGGCCATACCCGGGAAGGTCCTCCAGCCACCATACCCCAAGTGGTACAACTCGGATGCCAAGTGTGCATACCATAGTGGAGCTCCTGGACACAACATTGACTCTTGCCTCCCGTTCAAGTATAAGGTGCAGCACCTAATTAATGCCGGCTGGCTATCATTCCAAGAGGAGGGCCCCAACGTTAAAACCAACCCACTAGCCAGTCATGGAGGGGCTAGCGTAAATGCCATTGAAGAGCATGGGCCGTCGGGGGCAAAGAGATTAGAAGATGTGGTTACATCTAGACGTTTCATCTACCAGTCGCTGCAAGCGGCATGCATGGTCTCCCGTGGTGGAGACGAAAGGGACGAATGTTTGTTTCACCTCGGGGAGTCACACGTCATGGACTGGGGGCAGCTTGAAGTGTCCAAAGGAGGGAGGGAAGAACCACAGATTTGCATGCAGTCGGAAGAAAATAAGGTTCCCCCAACCCCCAAAGCCCTAGTAATATGTTTCACTAGGAAAGGGACCGGCTCCACGCCCATATACCCCCGGACAACACCCAAGCCGACGCCGTTTGCATATCAAAGCAATAAGGTCGTTCCGTGGAAGTATACCCCTCCCACTTTTGAAGAAAGAGTTGCAACCGAAGTTGACTCCCTGTCAGCCAAGGTGACCAACATCACCGGCCTTAGTGGCGTAACCCGCAGTGGCCGGGTGTTCGCTCCCCCTCACTCGGCGGAATTGCCCTCCAAAGGGAAAATGCCCATGGTCCAAGAGCCCACAAACGTAGCCACCCCCTCAAAAGAAGTGGATCCTCCGGTAGTAAAAGGGGCTGAAAAGAAAGAAGGTCTTCAAGGAAAGACGGTGACTTTGGAAAAGGCTCATGAGTTCCTTCGCCTCATCCAACAAAGCGAGTTTAAGGTAGTTGAGCAACTAAATAAAACTCCAGCAAGGATCTCGTTGCTTGAACTGCTCATAAACTCCGAGCCTCATCGTGCGCTATTGATAAAGGTCCTTAACGATGCCCACGTAGCACACGATATCTCAGTTGAGGGTTTTGAAGGCATCGTTAATCATATAACCACCAATAACTATATCGCGTTTGCGGAAGAAGAGATTCCTGTTGAGGGGAGAGGACACAACAAGGCTCTACATGTGTCGGTGAGATGTATGGACCATGTCGTCGCAAAAGTACTTATCGACAATGGATCAAGTTTAAATGTGATGCCGAAGACCACCTTGGAAAAGCTTCCTTTTAGTGCGTCACGTTTAAAACCAAGTTCGATGGTGGTACGAGCCTTTGATGGTACTCGGCGGGAAGTGATGGGGGAAATCGACATTCCCATTCAGATAGGCCCCCACAATTGCAATGTGGTGTTTCAAGTGATGGACATAAATCCCGCCTACAGCTGCCTCTTGGGGAGACCTTGGATTCATGCGCTGGGAGTGGTACCTTCGACGCTTCACCAGAAATTGAAGTTCGCGGTTGGTGTCGAAGTACCACGGTTTCCCATCCCGCTCTTCTTCTATCGCACAACAATGTGTTGGCTTGCCCTGAGATCTGAACTCGATGTACGGAAGATCACCGTGTGGGGCAAGTTGAAACATGGATGCCAGGGTGGCCAATGCATCGGCCATTTGGTCCTCTTCCCGAGTTATGTGGTGGAAAGAGATGTCGTCAAAGAATTTGGCTAACTTCAAGATGTGAGTTTGATAGGGTATCAACTTCGGATCCCTAGTTTCCCATTCTCCTCTCAACTGGCGTATCACCAAATCCGAGTCTCCATACACTTTGAGTAGTTTTACATCAAAATCAATGGCCGCTTGAACCCCGAGGGCACACGCTTCATACTCGGCCATATTGTTGGTATAATCGAAACCTAACCTGGCCGTGAAAGGAATACACTGATCATTCAGGGATACAAGGACTGCCCCTACTCCATGGCCCAAAGCATTAGATGCCCCATCGAAGCATACAATCCATTTGTCTATGTCCTCGTGCGTCTGCTTCTCTTCGAAAAGGGCCATGATGTCTTCATCCAGGAACTCAGGGTGCATCGGCCGATAATCCTGGAAGGGTTGCTGGGCCAAATAGTCTGCCAAGGCGCTTCCCTTTACCACCTTTTGGGTGATGTACACAATATCGAATTCAGATAGTAGTACCTACCACCTAGTGATTCGTCCCGTGAGGGCCGGTTTCTCAAAGATGTATTTCACGGGATCCATTTTGGAAATAAGCCATGTGGTATGACTGAGCATGTACTGCCTAAGCCGATGTGACGCCCACACCAGGGCGCAGCACGTCCTTTCCAGCATTGAGTAATTCATCTCACATGCAGTAAACTTCTTGCTTAGATAGTAAATGGCTTGTTCCTTTTTCCCAGAATCATCGTGCTGACCCAACATGCACCCCATAGGCTCGTCTAACACAGTCATGTACAGGAAAATAGGTCTTCCTGTTACAGGTGGCATGAGCACCGGGGGGTTCGTGAGGCTCTATTTGATCTTCTCGAAGGCCTCTTGGCAGTCGCTATTCCACAGGACCGTCTGGTTCTTACGTAATAGCTTGAAAATGGGCTCACATGTAGGGGTGAGTTGCGAGATAAATCTCGCGATATAATTCAACCTGCCCAAGAAACCTCGAACCTGCTTCTTCGTGCGTGGTTCCGGCATTTCAAGAATGGCCTTCACTTTCTCGGGATCTATCTCTATCCCTTTCTGACTTACGATGAATCCTAGCAACTTCCCCGACTTTACCCCGAGGGTGCACTTGGTTGGGTTCAGCTTCAGTTGGTATTTCCGCAACCTTCCGAATAGCTTACGCAGATTGACGAGGTGTTTGTCCTTAGTCTGAGATTTGGCAATCATGTCATCTACGTAGACCTCTATCTCCTTATGCATCATGTCATGGAACAACGCTACCATGGCACGCTGATAGGTTGCCCAAGCATTTTTTAGCCCAAAGGCCATCACTTTATAGCAGAACATTCCCCATAGGGTGACGAAAGTGGTCTTCTACATCTTCGGGTGCCATCTTTATCTGATTATACCCCGAGAAACCATCCATAAACGAGAAAATGGTGAACTTGGCCGTATTATCTACCAATATATCAATGTGTGGCAGGGGAAAATTGTCTTTAGGACTGGCTCGGTTTAAGTCCCGATAGTCTACACACATTCGCACCTTGCCGTCCTTTTTCGGGACCGGGACAATGTTGGCCACCCACTCCGGGTATCGAGCTACAACTAAGAAACCCGCATCGAACTGCTTTCTTACTTCTTCTTTGATTTTTAAAGACATCTCAGGTCTCATCCTTCATAGCTTTTGCTTAACTGGGGAAGTCCCAGGATTCAATGGCAACTTATGCTGCACAATGTCGAAGTCCAGACCGGGCATGTCTTGGTATGACCACGCAAAGACGTCTTGATTTAAGGAAATGTCATAAATGTCAGGCATACGCGGACAATATCAATGTTCCGCCACATCCTCTGAATGTTATGTCCTCCCCTTGGTCTTTTTCCATGTGAGGAAAAGATGTCATTGGGGCCATTGAACCCAAAGCTTCGAATGGTCACCGCTTCATTCTTGTGGCAATAGATTATTTCACCAAATGTGTTGAAACGGCTTCTTATACTAATGTCACGAGAAGTGTGGTGGTCAGATTCATAAAGAGGGAGCTGATTTGTCGATACGGACTCCCTAGGAAGATCATTACTGACAATAGCACCAATCTGAACAACAAAATGATGAAGGAAATGTGTGAGGATTTCAAGATCCAGCGTCATAACTCCACCCCTTATCGGCCAAAGATGAATGGGGCTGTAGAAGCTGCAAATAAGAATATTAAGAAGATTGTTCAGAAAATGACGGTGTCATACAAAGATTGGCATGAGATGTTGCCTTTCGCCCTGCACGGATATAGAACCTCGGTACGAACTTCTACTGGGGCAACGCCGTATTCATTGGTTTATGGGATGGAAGCAATCCTCCCATTTGAGGTAGAGGTTCCTTCTTAGAGGATAATAGCGGAATCAGGCCTAGAAGAGTCAGAATGGGCTCAAGCACACTACGACCAACTCAACCTTATTGAAGGTAACCATTTGACGGCTATGAGCCATGGGCGTCTATATCAACAAAGGATAAAGAATGCGTTCGACAAGAAGGTACGCTCGCGCAAGTTCAATGAGGGGGACCTTGTGCTGAAAAAGATTTCCCACGCTGTCAAGGATAATTGAGGCAAGTGGGCCCCAAATTACGAAGGACCTTTTCGCCCGTGTACTCCGATGTCGTTAAGCGATATTACGCTTGAAGTCTGGGGCAATTGAGAGGACCGTTGCATGTTCTTTTATTTCTGAGTTATTTTGTTCTTCTTGGTTTCCTCCAGGGATTCCCATTCATTGTAATTGTCTCGTTTCTTTAAAAGAAGAGAAGATGGGTGAGGCTTCAGTCCTCACTTTGGTTTTAAACCTTGTGTTAGTTTGTAATAACCTGAGCCCTCTTCGCTCGGTTCATGGGGTGCCCCAAACGCTTAAATTAAAATTGAACCTAACCAGCCTTCACTAAGAAAATCATTGCATTAAAAACATTCATGCATGCACGTACACATCATATCTTGTGGTAACAGGGGCAGAATCATCTTAGGCCACGGTCAGAAGTCAAGACAAAGTTGACGGCAGAAATCAACCAAGGTAAGACGATCACCCGGTCACGATCGGCCGCATATTGTTTGTTTCCTACTTGCAGGTACTTAGGGATGGATGCAAATGAAGGATAGGGTCATGACCGACCGATCGTCGTCCCTTCCCGGCGTTGGACAAGCAGAGAACGTCGCTGCAAGGGAGCCCAATATCCTTTGAATTCATAGTAATTATTACTATTTTTTGTTTAAAATAAGTAATGGATGCCTGATCTAACATAAGTAGATTCGAGTAGGCAAACGCTAACCTGTAAAGGGGGCCATGGTTATGTTTCCCCTAAAAAAAAAAATTGGCAGGTTAGCTCGCCTGGGCGAGCAACCCCTGCACCAGATTATAAAAAATGAGGGAGGGGGACGTTTTTTGCACCCAAAAGCTCCCCCCCCCCCCTCATTCAAAAGGAGAGAACTCACGAGGCTTGCGGTTTTTGCTTCCCCAAGCCACTTTTGGTAGCATTTTGCTTTCGTTTTTGGTATTCCTACTCACTCTAGCAAGTAAGTATTCAATCCTTGAGTTTTTAGCTTTCCGTTGATGCGTTGTGTTCATCTTTTGGTGCTCTAAATTGTGAGAATGTGCTCATATTAGTGGGGCAGTTTTGGGGTTTTTTATGCTTGATTTGTTAGAGTTGAGGGATTGTAGGGGAGGGCCTTAGGCCTATGTGGTATTATGAAACAATGGGGCATGCCACATTGCCCCCATTCTCTTGCAATTTATGCCTAAACACGCGCCCACCAAGTGCTCGGTGAAATGCCCCAATGACATATGAATATAGTTTTGTAAGATTGGGATTGTGGGACTGTTTTATATACATAGGGACAACATAGAGGGTTCAAAATAGGTGCCCACATGCAATTCTAAGCTTAGGAACCAAAGCTTTTAGTTTCAATGCAAGGAAACATGGCTTATGTCTAAAAATCTAAAATTGGGTTTTGAAAGTGGAAAGGCATGAAAATTAGGACATGATTGAGAGAGTTTTTACTAGAATTTGGCTGCTCCATGAGGGTTACTTTGCACCTAGGTAGCATGGAAAATACCTTTCAATGGCATGTAAATACGTGTGTAAATATAGGTAGCATGGAAAACACCTTTCAATGGTGTGTATATATGTGAATATATGGCATAAAATTCCTTGCAAAGTGTGAATGAGTAGCAAAAAAATGTCTTTCAACATATGCGTATTTGAGGATAGGTAGCATTAGGAGCCTTTTAGAAAATGTACCCATGTCAAAAAGGGCCTAGGACGCTTCCTAAATGAATATATGATGGCATGGAATTTCCTTTTCAAATGCAAGTATGTGCATGACGTAATTAGCTTTCCAATGTGCATATAAATAAATGTGAGTGAAACAACAAAAATTTGTATGATAAATACTTCAAATATGTGTAGGTAGTTTGTGATAGCAAAATATTTAGGATGTGATTAAGTGTAAATTTTGACACAATGCCTTGAGCACGAGAATGTGTGTTCTTTTCAAAGATGTATATATATGTGTGGTAACTAGAATGTGTTGGATGTCCTTGTATGTTGACATAAATAGTAGGATATTTTACACATACGCATGTGCATAAATGTGTTACATTAAACGTGTGCATGGGTTCATTCTAAATCGGAAGGATTAGCATGTCATTTTTGTGTTAAGATAAGCATTATCTTGTAAAACTAACTTCCCAAAATGTTTGTCCTCGCAGGAAATGGCTCCGAGAAAGCTTCCTGCAAAGAGATCCAGGAAGGACAAAGCGGCTGAAGGGACCAGCGCCGCTCCTGATTATGACAGCCATCGCTTCCGGAGTGCTGAGCACCAGCAGCGTTTCGAGGCCATCAAAGGATGGTCATTCCGCTGAGAGAGACGCGTCCAGCTCAGGGATGATGAGTACACCGACTTCCAGGAAGAGATAGCTTGCCGGCAGTGGACATCGCTGGTTACCCCCATGGTCAAGTTCGACCCAGACATAGTCCTGGAATTTTATGCCAATGCTTGGCCTACACAGGAGGGCGTGCGGGATATACGATCTTGGGTGAGGGGTCAGTGGATCCCTTTCGATGCGGATGCCCTCAGCCAGTTCCTGGGATACCCTTTAGTGCTGGAGGAGGGCCAGGATTGCGAGTATGGCCAGAGGAGGAACCGGGCTGATGGGTTTGATGAGGAGGCCATCGCCCAGTTGCTGTGTATACTGGGACAAGATTTTGCCTGGACCACTGCCGAGAGACGGGTGCGAATCATGCGCACCAAAATGACTACCCTGACTCAGACATGGATGACGTTGCTGCTTAGCAACATCCTGCCTAGCGATCATAATTCCGACCTCCCTCTGCCAAAGTGTCAGCTGGTGTATTCCATCCTAACACGGATGAGCGTTCATGTGGCTCAGTTTATCGCTGATGCCATTTATTTATTTGCAGGTACGCCACCTACCAGGCACCCTCAAGACCCAGATAAGTCTAACAGGTCCCTGGGTTTTCCAGCATTGATCACGGCTAGTTGTTCGGGGTTCCTATCACACCCAGTAAGGTAATTCGACCGCCGATCACCCGGGCTTTCATAGAGAAATACTGCATAGCTAGACAGGCACAAGGTGGCGACCCGCAGGCCCCAGACGCACCGCCACCACCTCCTCAGGCTGATCCAGCTAGGTCATTTGACACGGAGCGGTATTTATGACATTTGGTTCGCCAGCAGGCGGCCAACCACAGGGCGCACGTGCAGACCCATACTCTCTCTACCAGCTTAGCGTCAGCCTGCAGAGCCAGGGTTTTGCTTCTTTTCCATTCCCTACTCTGGATCAGTTCAGGGCAGAGGTCGCATGGCCCAGAGATTGGCCTGAGGCCCAGGCAGGGGAGGCACCAGTAGAGGCTCCCGGCGAGGCATATGAGGCCCACATGGACGAGGAGATGACCAATTTGCTTGATTTCTTGGGAGGGAGCGGAGCCATATGATTGGGAGATCCCTAGATCCATATTCGCTTTTTATGTTTCCTTTTTTATCTGTTACGTATCATTTTATTTTTGTTTAACTGAGGGACTAACGTTTGTTTCGTTTTGATTGACTTTTGTTTTGTGCATACATGTCGTTTGAATTGTTACGTTAGTACTTACTTCATTGTTGTCAATAGTGTTTGTTGAAATTCCGGAATCGTGTAGAGTTTTTCATTTAGGAACGTCGTCCTAAAAATAAAAATAAAATGAACCAAAATCATGATAAAAAGAAGGAAGCGTTGTGAATAAATGTCATGTTCATAAAGAAAAGAAAAAGGTTTTTATTTATGTATATGTAAAAGGAAAATGTGTATAAAAGGATTTTGGGTGTGTAAATAATGTGTGTCATACCCTAATTTCGTCCGGGGACCTTTGCTTGATGACATGCGACCTTTGTTTGGTCCTTGAAGGGTGCTTGGCACCCATTGTTAGGCAATTTGTGAAATTCCAGGACATGCCGGAAAACAAAAGAAAATATTGATGCACAATCCGTAAGGTTCCGTGACACACCGGAAATCAAATGGAAGTATCGTTGCATAAATAGTAAGGTTCAGTAACATTCCGTAAGTCAAAAAGGGGATGATTATGTAATCCACAAGGTTCCGTAACATTACGGAAAGAAAACAAGTATCGTTACGAAATTCGTAAGTTTCCGTAACTTTACGAAAAAAGAATCACCAAAAAAGGATAGGGGGGTGTACTTAGTAAAAATGGGGGTGCAAATAGCAACCAGGCCCACTTAGGCCCTCCAGAAGATTCCTCAAGAAGGCTGTTGCTTCTGGAGGAAGCAACCTGGCTCGCCTGGGCGAGCTGGGCGGCAACCATCTCCCCTATTTTGCTATAAATAGGGGAGGAAGTGAGAAGGAAAAGGGTTCAGCCCCTTAGGCACTTCTCTCTCTTTCGAATTTGCCTGGAAAAATTGTTTCCGTGAAGAAAATCCAAGCTGAGGCGCTTCCGAAACGTTTCCGTAACGTTTCCGTGAGGAATTTCGTGAAGCTTTCGACCGTTCTTCGACGTTCTTCATTCGTTCTTCATCGTTCTTCGATCTTCAACGGGTAAGTACCTCGAACCAAGCTTTTCGATTCATTCTATGTACCCGTGGTGGTCCACATTGTGTTTCGTGTATTTTTATTCTCGTTTCATTTACTTTTTATACCCCCTTTTGACGTGCTTAAGCCATTTTATTTAAGTCATTTCTCGCTTAACCTAAAAATAAAATAAATTTCCACCGATCGTTTGAATTGTATTATCCGTTAACTTCGGTTAAAATGAATTCCGACCGTTCGGTCGTGCCGTAACCATGTTGGAAATCAAAAAAGAGGTAAAAAAAATAATATAATGGTCAAAAAACATCTTTTAGTAAAATAAAGCGGAAAATCAATCGGACGTTTTCTCTTTGGGATTTCTCATTCTTAATTGAATTGACTAATAACTAAAGTGAAACTAAGGCTAAAATCAACTCGCCTAGTCAAGCTCGTCCATAAAAATAGGTTTTTTGAAGTTTATCATTTCAATTTCTTACTAAGTAAAATGGATCATTTTCAAGGTCCAACGCCTTAAAATGATCACCTTTTAAGTAAAAAAAAAATCACTTGATAAGAAAGAACTACGTAGGTCTGAGTTCCTCATTGAGGATACGTAGGAGCAAAGGGAAACACCCTTGTCGACCACAAAAAGAGAAAAATATAAAAAGGGTATAAAGGATATAAGGACATAAAAAGGGAACATAAAAAATCAAAGTCATGAGGAACAACATGTCGAGAGAGAATTGGATTTGGTTAGACAATGTGTGGTTGGTAAACAAGGATCGGTTTTTTAGCAAGGTACGGAATGTATCATCAAATATTCAATATGATTCCACGAGATCTAGTTTCATTCAAGTAACGGGTTCTAGCCGGCGACTCCGCGCGTATTCCTTTCGTGAAACAGGCATCCCGCGAGTCACGCGTTGCCCTCCCGCCGAAGGGTAGGTTGCGACAGTTGGCGACTCCACTGGGGACTGTTTTTAGAGAGTTAGGCCATTTAAATCTTGTGCAATGTTTTACCGCGATTTATCCCTTTGTTAGTTTCCCTTCATTATGTTCTTGTGTATATAAACTCTTTGTTGCTTTTAGTGCGTTTTAAAATGTATGCATGAAGTAAATATTTATTCATTTGATGCACACAAACACCAACACTATTTGCACACACTGTGAGTGAAAAAGGGCCCTATACCTGGGTTCATGGGAACATAAGGAGTAGAGGTGAATTTGTGATCATGCTAGGTCTCCGACTTGCTTGATTACAGTGAACCCTCATCTAGAGTTTTTCTCTTTGAAAACATATTGTTGCTAGTAGTCCCTACTGCTGCAGTATGTTCTTCGAAGGGGATGATACCTCTAGAAACCATCAAGAGAGATATGACTACCTTGGGGGTTATCACTAAAAGCCTAGTTAGCTCTCTCCCTTATAGGTCCCTTAAATAGGGGCACGGAGCAAACACGCTGCGTGCCATTTTTCACACTGCCATGCATAAGTATCATATACCCTTTTGCTTATATTTGTTTGTGAATATTGTCGTACTATGTACATCCCCGTGTTGTGCCTTTCGCATATGCATCATGCGTGGGTTTCGTCTTTGATCCCCTCACTTTAGCAAACCAACGGAGGGTCCGTGTCACCTTCTTAAATACATATGTTGGGGCACGTTGCTACCCCTAGACGTTGTATCTAAGAAGGAGACAATTCCTCGGGCCCCCACATTCGTAAATTGCATCTGTGTCATATGCATTTCTTCATGCATTCATCCATTCCACCCATGATAGATGTCGGAGTTTTGATTCGGACTAGATTTTATTTCACTTTAGTAAAACATGGGATCAAGTCAAAAGCCTTCGCTTAAAAAGAGGTTCTATCAAGTCAAAATCAAGAGCTTAGAGGTCACTAGTTTACGAGAGTTGGGGCAATTAATGGGTCAACTTCAACGGCAAGCCTTCCGCAAAGCCTATGGTAAGATTTGGGACCTAGATAGGGTAGAAGTCTCCATGGAACCAATTGCATCCCTTTCCCAGTATTATGACCAGCCCCTAAGGTGCTTCACATTTGAGGACTTCCAACTAGTGCCGACTGTGAAAGAGTTTGAAGAAATCCTGGGATGCCCACTGGGAGGAAGAAAGCCATATCTTTTCTCTGGGTTCTATCCCTCCACGACAAGAGTTGCCAAGGTAGTGAAAATCTCAGCACAAGAGTTGGACCGTGTAAAGCAAAATAGGAATGGGATAGTCGGAGTACCAAGGAAGTGTTTGGAGGAAAGGGCAAAGGCCTTGGCAAATCAAGGCGAATGGGCTTTCTTTTATTGACATCTTGGCACTTTTGATCTTTGGAGTTGTCCTCTTTCCGAATATGGAAGGGTTAGTGGACCTAGCAGCGATTGACGCTTTCCTCGCCTTTCATCATGGCAAGGAAAGCCCGGTCGTCGCCATTTTGGCCATGTATGACACGTTCGACCGAGGAGGTGAAAAGAGTGGCGCAAGAATTGTTTGTTGTGCACTGGCTCTCTATGTGTGGCTGGTTTCACACCTTTTTCTCCAAGAAGGAAGGAAGAATTAGGATTCTATCTTCATACGAAGGATGTCCAAATGTTCCCTTGATGGAACAAGGGGTTGTATTAATTATAATCCCGTCCTCGCCATAAGACAGCTTGGCTACCCCATGAGAGGAGTGCCATCAGACGAAAGCATCACGCCTTTCATCGCACGGGGTTTCAGTGACCACAACGCGAGGGTACTCCAAGGAGTTCGCAAGGCATGGGATGCGGCATGAAGAAAGGACAAAGAGCTTAGGGGAAGCAGTAATGGGATCATCGACGGCTATCATAAGTGGCTGAGAGTCCGAACACAAGGATTGGATTGGCTCCCAAATCTAAAGACTGTGAGAGACGATGAGGTTAAAGCTTTGGAAGAAAGTGATGAGGTACAAGCCCTAAAGGCAGAGTTTGAAAGAGCCCGGGTAGTCAAAGAGAAGTTCAAGTCCATAGCCATCAAAGTCTGAAGAGAGTATGATGAACTAAGGGACGTCAATATGGCCACCGATGAAGCCTTGGAATGAGAAACCAAGAAGGCCCGAAAGGAAGAACACGACCAAAACAAGTTTTGAGGGGCTTTATAGGGTAGCAATAGTGAGCTCAAACTCCGAAGAGGTGAAAGGAATCATCACGAGTCAAAGGCATGATCTGGAAGGACGAGCTAAAGGCTTGCCTTAGGTCGAAAAGAAATTTGTCCCAACAGTTAAGCGAGACTGAAGGGAATATGTGGGCCATCATCGATAAGTGCAAAGAGAAGCTAAATCTAGCGGCGACTCACGAGCAAAGGCTAGAGGATGAGTACACCAAGATATCAGCAGAAAGGGAAGCAAGGGAAAGGGTAATTGATTCGTTGCACCAAGAGGCAACAATGTGGATGGACCGATTTGCTCTTACTTTGAACAGGAGTCAAGAACTTCCCCGATTGCTAGCCAAGGCCAAAGCAATGGCGGACACCTACTCCGCCCCCGAGGAGATCCACGGACTTCTTAGCTATTGTCAGCATATGATAGACTTAATGGACCATATGATTAGAAACCGCTAGGAAGTTTGTATTGTCGCTCAGATCTTGACTAATTATAAACTTTCTGAATTGTCATACCCTAATTTCGTCCGGGGACCTTTGCTTGATGACATGCGACCATTCTTTGGTCCTTGTGAGGTGCTTGGCACCCATCATTAGGCAATTTATGAAATTCCAGGACATGCCGAAAAACCAAAAAAATATTGATGCACAATCCGTAAGTTCCCGTGACACACCGGAAATCAAATGGAAGCATCGTTGCATAATTAAGTGAGGTTCCGTAACATTCCGTAAGTCAAAAAGGGGATGATTATGTAATCCGCAAGGTTCCGTAACATTACGGAAAGAAAACAAGTATCGTTACGAAATTCGTAAGTTTCCGTAACTTTACGAAAAAAAGAATCACCAAAAAATAGCAGAGGGGGGTGTACTTAGTAAAAATGGGGGTGCAAATAGCAACCAGGCCCATTTGGGCCCTCCAGAAGATTCCTCCAGAAGGCGGTTGCTTCTGGAGGAAGCAACCCTGCTCGCCTGGGCGAGCTGAGCTCGCCTGGGCGAGCTGGGCGGCAACCACCTCCCCTATTTTGCTATAAATAGGGGAGGAATGCAAGAAGAAATGCATCCCAGCCCCTCAGGCACTTCTCTCTCTTTGGAATTTGCTTGGAAAAATTGTTTCCGTGAAGAAAATCTAAGCCGAGGCGCTTCCGAAACGTTTCCGTAACGTTTTCCGTGAGGAATCTCGCAAAGGTTTCAACCGTTCTTCGACGTTCTTCATTCGTTCTTCATCGTTCTTCGATCTTCAACGGGTAAGTACCTCGAACCAAGCTTTTCGATTCATTCTATGCACCCGTAGTGGTCCACATTGTGTTTCGTGCATTTTGATTCTCATTTTGTTTACTCTTTATACCCCCTGTTGACGTGCTTAAGCCATTTTTCTTAAATCATTTCTCGCTTAACTTAAAAATAAAATAAATTTCCACCGAACGTTTGAATTGTATTATCCATTAACTTCGGTTAAGATAAATTCCGACCGTTCGGTCATGCCGTAACCACGTTGGAAATCAAAAAGAAGTAAAAAAATAATATAAATAATCAAAAAAAAAAAAAAAACATCTTTTAGTAAAATAAAGCGGAAAATCAATCGGACGTTTTCTCTTTGGGATTTCTCATTCTTAACCGAATTGATTAATAACTAAAGTGAAACTAAGGCTAAAATCAATTCGCCTAGTCAAGCTCGTCCACAAAAATAGGCTTTCGAAAGTTCGTCATTTCAATTCCTCACTAAGTAAAATGGATCATTTTTAAGGTCCAAAGCCTTAAAATGATCACCACTTAAGTAAAAAAGAATCACTTGATAAAAAAGAACTACGTAGGTCTGATTTTCTCATCCCAAATTGAGGAATACGTAGGAGCAAAGGGAAACACCCTTGTCGACCACAAAAAAGAAAAAAATATAAAAAGGGTATAAAGGATATAAGAACATAAAAGGGAACATAAAAATCAAAGTCATGTTTGCACATTCGATTAAAGGCTGCCGTCCCTTGGGACGGGCGTGTGGGGTGCTAATACCTTCCCCGTGCGTAAATACAACTCCCGAACCTTTCACTCAAAAGTTCGTAGATTGCGTCTTTTCCGGTTTTTCCGACGTTTTCCTCAAATAAACGTTGGTGGCGACTCCGCGCGTATTCCTTTCGTGGAACACGCATCCCGTGAGTCTCGCGTCGCCCTCCCGCCGAAGGGTAGGTTGCGACAGTTTGCGACTCCACTGGGGACAATCTTTAGAGAGTTAGGCCATTTAATCTTGTGCAATGTTTTATCATGACTTTCTCCTTTGTTGGTTTCCCTTTATTTGTCTTATGTTCTTGTGTATATAAACTTTTTGTTGCTTTTAGTGTGTTTTAAAATGTATGCATGAGGTAAATATTTATTCATTTGATGCACACAAACACCGACACTATTTGCACACACTGTGAGTGAAAAAGGGCCCTATACCCGGGTTCATGGGAACATAAGGAGTGGAGGTGAATCTGTGATCATGCTAGGTCTCCGACTTGCTTGATTACAGTGAACCCTCATCTAGAGCTTTTCTCTTTGAAAACTTATTGTTGCTAGTAGTCCCTACTGCTGCAATATGTTCTTCGAAGGGGATGATACCTCTAGAAACCATCGAGAGAGATATGACTACCTTGGGGATTGTTGCTAAAAGCCTAGTTAGTTCTCTCCCTTATAGGTCCCTTAAATAGGGGCACGAAGCAAACACGCTGCGTGCCATTTTTCACACTGCCATGCATAAGTATCATATACCCTTTTGCTTATATTTGTTTGTGAGTATTGTCATACTGTGTACATTCCCGCATTGTGTCTTTTGCATAGGCATTGCATATGGATTCTGTCTTGATCCCTACTGTAAACAAACCAACGGAGGGTCCGTGTCGCCTTCTTAAAAACGTGCGTTGGGGCATTTTGCTACCCCTAGACGTCGTATCTAAGAAGGGGACAAATTCCCCGGACCCCCGCATTCCTAGATTGCATCTGTGTCATATGCATTCCATCATGCATTCATCCATTCCACCCATGAGATATCGGAGTTTTGATTTGCACCAGCTTTTGTCTCCCTTTAGTAAGCATGGGAACAAATCAAACCGGCAAGAGGTTCTACCAAGTCAAGGTCAAAAGCCCAAATACCACCAGCATCAAGGAATTAGGGCGGTTGATGGAACCCCTCCAAATGCAAGCCTTCCGCAAGACTTACGGAAAGATCTTAGAGTTGACCATAGCAGAAGTGTCCATAGAAGCCATTGCATCACTTACCCAATACTACGACCAGCCTTTGAGATGCTTCACATTCGGGGACTTCCAATTAGTACCAACCATTGAAGAATTTGAGGAAATTCTAGGATGTCCTCTCGGGGGAAGAAAACCATATCTTTCCTCCGGGTGTCTCCCCTCTTTGAGCAGAATTGCAACTGTGGTCAGGGATTCAGCAAAAGGTTTGGACCGCATAAAACAGACTCGGAACGGCATAGCGGGCCTACCACAGAAGTACCTAGAAGACAAGGCGAGGGGTATGGCCAATCAAGGAGACTGGGTCCCGTTTATGGATGTGTTAGCTTTGCTAATTTTTGGGGTCGTCCTCTTTCCAAACGTGGATGGTTTGATAGACCTAGCAGCAATCGACGCTTTCCTTGCCTACCACCATAGTAAGGAAAGTCCGGTGGTAGCTGTCTTGGCAGATCTATTTGACACATTTGACCGAAGGTGCGAAAAGAGTAGCGCACGGATCATCTGTTGCTTACCCGCCCTCTGTGTTTGGTTGGTTTCACACTTGTTCCAACAAGACACAAGACATCCATGTCCGCTCCTGAGCCATCGCTCATGTACTGAAAAGAGGAGAATAGATTGGGACCAGCTCTTGGCCGGGATAGGAGGTAGAACAATCAGTTGGTTCCCCCGATGGAAGGAAGGAAAAGAAGGAGTCCTTTTCTCATGTGGAAGATACCCAAACATTCCGCTGGTAGGAACGAGGGGTTGTATTAACTACAATCCCGCGCTCGCTATAAGACAACTAGGGTACCCCATGAGGGGAGCACCGACGGAAGAAAATACGTCTCCTTTCCTTGTGAGGGATCTCGGCGCACAAAATTCCAAGACTATACAAAGAATCCATAAGGCATGGGAAACCCCGTTAAGGAAAGATCAAGAGCTCAGAGGCATTCGTAATGGCATCATTGGTGGGTACCACGAATGGCTGAAAGTTCGCATACGAGGTTTAGATTGGCTCGCCAAGTTAAAAGTCGTCAGCGAAGAGAATTTTGAAACACCGGAAGAGGACGAGGAAGTCCAAGCTCTCAAAAGCGAGTTAGGAAAGGCAAAACTCGCCAAGGAGAAGTTCAAGTTGGCTGCTACACACGTTCGGAAGGAGTGTGCCGGGTTACGGGAAGAGAATGCAATTACCGCAAGGGCCCTTGAACGAGAGACCAAGAGGGCTCGCAAGGAAGAGTATGGCCGGAACAAATTTCGCGGAGCTCTATGGGGTAGCAATAGTGAACTCAAGTTGCGAAGGGAAGAAAGGGACCAGTCGCGAGCACATAGCATGGTTCTGAAAGAGGAGTTGATTGCTTGTTCAAGGTCCAAAAGAAGCTTGTCTCAGCGTTTATGCGAGACAGAGACCAACATGTTAGCTATCATCGCCAAGTACGAAGAAGAGTTGGGTCTAGCCACGGCCCACGAGCATAGAATCGCGGATGAGTATGCCCAAGTATATGCGGAAAAAGAGGCTAGAGGAAGGGTGATCGACTCTTTACACCAAGAGGCAACCATGTGGATGGATCGGTTTGCTCTTACCTTGAACGGGAGTCAAGAACTTCCCCGATTGTTAGCCAGGGCCAAGGCGATGGCAGACACCTACTCCACCCCCGAAGAGATTCATGGGCTTCTCGGCTATTGTCAGCATATGATAGACTTAATGGCCCACATAATTAGAAATCGTTAGGAAACTTGTATGGTCTCTTAGACCTTGACTAGATATGACTTCCTTTTTGAAATAAAATGAGTTGGTCCCATGTTCCTACTCCAAAAAAACTTGTGCAAATCAAATCACTCCTACATCTCATCTCTAGCATGCATTTTCTTTCTTTACCCACTCCTCACGTTTGGTTTTTTAGGGAAAACACCATAACTAAACGCGCCGCAAGGGATCCCTATCGCACCAGATCCAAATCTAGAACGATGGGTGATCAAGAGGAGACGCAGGAACAGATGAAAACCGACATGTCGGCTCTGAAAGAACAAATGGCCTCCATGATGGAGGCCATGTTAGGTATGAAACAGCTCATGGAGAAGAACGCGGCCACTGCCGCCGCTGTCAGTTCGGCTGCCGAAGCAGACCCGACTCCCTTGGCAACTACGCACCATCCTCCCTCAAACATAGTAGGACGGGGAAGGGACGCACTGGGGCACGATGGCAGCCCTCACCTGGGGTACAACCGAGCGGCTTACCCTTATGGATTGCCGCCCAACTATTCACCACCCGTCTTGCAAGAAGATGCGGGCCACATTGCTTCTCCCGTCCATGAAAAGGAACCTCCTCAGCAGCCCGACGAAGTCCATAAAGACCCTCAAGATTATGCTCGGAGGGATGTCGAGTTTTATCCCCCGATCCCCGAAGGGCCGGCCCCAGGCACGTTGCCTCAACCCAACCTCGCAACATCGCCAATAGTTTTGTCTATGGAAGGGCCGCCCCCGGCAACTGAAGAAAGGAGGAAGCTCGATCTCCTCGAGGAAAGATTGAGGGCTGTGGAAGGATTTGGGGACTATCCGTTTGCAGACATGACGGATCTTTGCTTAGTACCCGATGTTGTTATTCCCCCGAAGTTCAAAGTGCCGGACTTCGACAAGTATAAAGGGACGACTTGTCCCAAAAACCATCTCAAAATGTACTACCGTAAGATGGGCGCCCATTCTAAAGATGAAAAGCTGTTAATACACTTCTTTCAGGATAGCTTGGCCGGAGCTGCGGTAGTGTGGTATACTAATTTGGAAGCTTCCCGTATCCGTACTTGGAAGGATCTGATTACCGCCTTCCTAAGGCAGTATCAGTACAATTCTGATATGGCTCCTGACCGTACTCAACTGCAGAATATGTTCAAGAAAGAGGGTGAAACCTTTAAAGAATATGCGCAGCGATGGAGGGATTTGGCGGCACAAGTAGCTCCTCCCATGGTTGAGAGAGAGATGATCACCATGATGGTAGACACTCTGCCAGTGTTCTACTATGAGAAGCTAGTGGGTTACATGCCGTCCAGCTTTGCGGATCTGGTGTTTGCCGGGGAAAGAATCGAGGTTGGATTGAAGAGAGGAAAGTTTGATTACGTTTCCTCCACGAACGTGAACGCCAAAAGAATCGGGGCAACAGGGGCAAAAAGGAAGGAAGGAGATGCCCATGCCGTCTCTTCAACACCCGCATGGGTTAAACCCCAGCAAACACCTCATGGTACCCATCAGTACGCGCAACATCACCCAAGCTTCTCGGCTCATGCTGGGAACGCCTCTAGTTCAACACCCGTGCAGCCTAAGGCACCCACCCAGAGGGAAGCTCCCCAAGTTCCAACTCCGAACACGGCTCGACCGGCCGGTAATTCCAACACGACAAGGAACTTCCCTCCCAGGCCATTGCCGGAATTCACCCCGCTCGCCAATCATGGAGGGGGAGCAGTTAATGCAGTTGAATCCGATAGGCCCCACGGGTCTAAACCGTTGAGAGATGTGGCAACCCCTAGGAGGTTTATCTTTGAGGCCCTACAAAAGGGAGGTGTAATTCCCCATAGTGGGTGTAAGGAGGATTCCTGTCTGCTACATCCCGGCGAGATGCATGACATGGAGACGTGTTTGGAAGTAGAGGAATTGTTACAACGGATGATAGACCAAGGTCGACTAGAAGTCGGCATTGAAGGAAGAGAAGAGCAGCATATATGCATGCAATCTACGGAGGGGAGTGGTATTGCGAAGCCCAAACCCTTGGTGATATACTTCACTAAAAGTGCAGCCTCGCAAAAGCCCGGGCACTCCTTAATGGCCAAACCTGTTCTTTTCCCGTACCAAGATAGTCACGCGGTCCCGTGGAGATATACACCTCCGGAGAAGAAGGAAGAAGAAGTCACTGACGTCAGCTCGCTGTCGGCTAAAGTAACAGATATCACGGGACTAAGTGGTGTGACCCGTAGTGGTCGTGTGTTCGCACCTCCGGACCTACCGGTCCAACCCGCCGACGTCAAGGGAAAAGGAAAAGTGGTGGAGGAACAAGATGGCGAAGCACCCCACGCTTCGAATAAAGATATGCCAGCAAAGGGGCCCCCAGAGAAAAGGGATGGTAGAAAGGAGGTGTCGCTAGAGGAAGCCAGCGAGTTCCTTCGGATAATTCAGCAGAGCGAATTCAAGGTTATCGAACAGCTCAACAAAACCCCGGCTAGGGTCTCGCTGCTAGAGTTACTTATGAGCTCCGAGCCTCATCGGGCTCTGCTAGTAAAAGTGCTGAACGAGGCTCACGTGGCCCAAGATATTTCGGTAGAAGGCTTCGGAGGGCTGGTCAACAATATCACTGCCAACAACTATCTTGCCTTCGCCGAAGAAGAAATCCCCGCCGAGGGGAGAGGGCATAATAAGGCTTTACACGTATCAGTCAAATGTATGGACCATATCGTGGCCAAGGTACTCATCGATAATGGTTCCAGTTTAAACGTGATGCCCAAGAGCACTTTGGACAAGTTACCATTCAATGCTTCCCACTTAAAACCAAGTTCAATGGTGGTTCGGGCCTTCGACGGCACTCGCCGAGAGGTTAGGGGAGAGATCGATCTCCCAGTACAAATCGGCCCTCACACCTGTCAAGTCACCTTCCAAATAATGGATATTAACCCCCCCTACAGCTGCCTGTTAGGGCGCCCTTGGATCCACTCAGTGGGAGTTGTGCCTTCTACACTCCACCAAAAGCTGAAATTCGTAGCGGAGGGGCACTTGGTCATCGTGTCAGGCGAGGAAGATATCTTGGTAAGCTGCCCATCCTCCATGCCTTATGTGGAAGCCGCAGAAGAATCGTTAGAAACCGCTTTCCAGTCTTTTGAGGTGGTCAGCATTTCCTCCGTGGACTCCCTCTTTGGGCAACCTTGTCTGTCCGAGGCGGCGGTAATGATGGCCCGAGTTATGTTGGGGAACGGTTATGAACCCGGGATGGGTTTAGGCAAAGACAATGGCGGCATAACTAGTCTGATAAAA
Source organism: Glycine max (assembly GCF_000004515.6). Lineage (NCBI taxonomy): Eukaryota > Viridiplantae > Streptophyta > Magnoliopsida > Fabales > Fabaceae > Glycine > Glycine max. The sequence goes on from NC_038243.2 coordinate 24,245,197, forward strand.
GCCCAAGGGAATCGTGGGAAGTATGGTTTAGGCTATAAGCCCACTCAGGCGGACATGAAAAGAAGCATCGCGGGAAGGAAGAACAGTGGTCAGAGCTCGCGTTGGAAACAAGAAAGTGAAGGAAACCCGCCCTGCCACATAAATAGAAGTTTTATAAGTGCGGGTCTGGGAGACGAAGGTCAAGTGGTCGCGATATGTGAAGATGATGTTCCAAGTACTTTGGATTTGGTCCGACCATGCCCTCCTGATTTCCAGCTGGGAAATTGGCGGGTGGAGGAACGCCCCGGCATTTACGCAACAAGCATAATGTAAACCTTTACGGTTTTAAAAGCTCTATAGTTGGGCCTAGGCTTTAGAGTTTTCATTTTGTTAAGGCTTTGTGTCTTTTGTCTTTGAATTTATAATACAAGGATCTTTCTTCATCTGTTCCTGGTCTCTACCCATTCTCATTCATTTGCATGTTTACTGCTTTTTCTGAAACGGCAGATTCGATGACGAGTCCCCCGAAGGTACTAATACCTGGGACCCGTCTATCAACTTCGAGCAAGAAATGAACCAAACGGAAGATGAAGGAGATGAGGAGGTGGGACTTCCTTCGGAACTAGAAAGAATGGTTGCCCATGAGGACCAAGAAAAGGGGCCTCATCAAGAAGAAACAGAGCTAGTAGACTTAGGAATTGGCAGTGGAAAGAGGGAAGTAAAGATAGGTACAGGCATTACCGCACCTATCCGTGAAGAATTAATAACCCTGCTAAAAGACTACCAAGACATCTTTGCTTGGTCATACCAAGATATGCCCGGTTTGAGTTCTGACATTGTGCAGCACCGATTGCCTCTAAATCCCGGGTGTTCCCCAGTAAAACAGAAATTGAGGAGGATGAAGCCCGAAACGTCCTTGAAGATAAAAGAAGAAGTGAAGAAGCAGTTTGACGCTGGATTTCTGGCCGTCGCTCGGTATCCAGAATGGGTTGCCAACATCGTACCAGTTCCTAAAAAAGGTGGGAAAGTACGAATGTGTGTAGATTACCGGGACCTGAATCGGGCCAGTCCCAAGGACAATTTTCCGTTACCACACATCGATATCCTCGTAGATAACACGGCCAATTTCGCTTTATTTTCCTTCATGGATGGTTTCTCTGGTTACAATCAGATAAAGATGGCGCCCGAGGATATGGAAAAGACTACTTTCGTCACCCTGTGGGGAACGTTCTGTTACAAGGTGATGTCCTTTGGACTCAAGAACGCCGGGGCAACTTATCAACGGGCCATGGTAGCTTTGTTCCATGATATGATGCATCAAGAGATCGAGGTCTACGTGGACGACATAATTGCTAAATCTAAATCTGAGGAAGAACACCTTGTCAACCTGCGGAAGTTGTTCGAAAGGCTTAAGAAATATCAATTAAGGTTGAACCCCGCTAAGTGTACCTTTGGGGTCAAATCAGGGAAATTGCTTGGCTTCGTTGTAAGCCAGAAAGGGATAGAGGTAGACCCCGAAAAAGTGAAGGCTATCCTTGAGATGCCAGAACCCCGTACAGAGAGGCAAGTCCGAGGTTTCCTGGGGCGCTTGAATTATATTGCCAGATTCATATCGCAGCTCACCGCCATTTGTGAGCCGTTGTTTAAACTCTTGCGCAAAAACCAAACTGATCGGTGGAATGAGGATTGCCAAGAGGCTTTTGGAAGGATCAAAAAGTGCCTAATGAATCCTCCCGTGCTTATGCCACCAGTACCTGGAAGGCCTCTCATTTTGTACATGACAATCTTGGACGAGTCAATGGGGTGTATGCTGGGGCAACATGACGAATCCGGGAAAAAAGAGCGCGCTGTTTACTACCTAAGCAAGAAGTTCACGACCTGTGAGATGAATTACTCCTTGCTCGAAAGAACGTGTTGTGCTTTGGTATGGGCATCCCATCGCTTAAGGCAGTACATGCTGAGCCATACTACCTGGTTGATCTCCAAAATGGACCCAGTTAAGTACATCTTTGAAAAGCCAGCTCTCATAGGACGAATCGCCCGGTGGCAAGTCTTGCTATCTGAGTTTGATATAGTCTATGTCACCCAAAAGGCGATAAAAGGAAGCGCTTTGGCAGACTATTTGGCTCAACAGCCTCTTAATGACTACCAGCCCATGCATCCGGAATTCCCGGATGAGGACATCATGGCCTTGTTCGAGGAAAAGTTGGATGAAGATCGGGACAAATGGACTGTATGGTTTGACGGAGCGTCAAACATTCTAGGTCATGGCGTCGGGGCAGTGTTGATATCTCCGGACAATCAATGTGTACCTTTCACAGCCAGACTAGGATTCGACTGCACCAACAACATGGCCGAATATGAAGCATGTGCCCTAGCCGTCCAGGCAGCAATTGACTCCGATGTCAAACTACTCAAGGTGTACGGCGACTCAGCGTTGGTAATCCATCAGCTGAGAGGAGAATGGGAAACTAGAGATCCCAAGCTGATACCCTACAAAGCCTACATCAAAGAGTTGGCTGAGACTTTTGATGAGATCTCCTTCCATCATGTTCCCCGCGATGAAAATCAAATGGCGGATGCACTTGCTACGTTGGCATCTATGTTCCAGCTAACACCACACGGGGACCTACCCTATATTGAATTTCAGTGTCGTGGCAAACCCGCACATTGTTGCCAAGTGGAAGAGGAACGGGACGGAAAGCCCTGGTATTACGACATCAAGCGATATGTCGAAAGCAAAGAATACCCGCCAGAGATTGCCGACAACGATAAAAGGACATTGAGGAGGTTGGCAGCCAGTTTCTTCATGAGCGGAGGCACACTGTATAAGAGGAATCACGACATGACACTCCTGCGATGTGTGGATGCCAAGGAGGCAAATCACATGATCGAGGAAGTCCATGAGGGCTCGTTTGGAACGCACGCCAACGGGCATGCTATGGCCAGGAAGATCTTAAGAGCAGGTTATTACTGGCTTACCATGGAAAGTGATTGTTGTATCCATGTGAGGAAGTGCCACAAATGTCAAGCGTTTGCAGATAATGTCAATGCCCCATCACATCCTCTGAATGTCATGTCCGCCCCTTGGCCTTTCTCCATGTGGGGAATAGATGTCATCGGGGCCATTGAGCCCAAGGCCTCGAATGGTCATCGCTTCATCCTCGTAGCGATAGATTATTTCACCAAGTGGGTCGAGGCGGCTTCATATACCAATGTCACGAGGAATGTGGTGGTCAGGTTCATTAAGAAGGAGATTATCTGCCGATATGGTTTGCCAAGGAAGATTATCACGGACAACGGCACCAACCTGAATAACAAGATGATGGGGGAAATGTGCGAGGAGTTTAAAATCCAGCATCACAATTCCACACCCTACCGGCCAAAGATGAATGGAGCCGTGGAAGCAGCCAATAAGAATATCAAAAAGATTATCCAAAAGATGACCGTGTCATACAAGGATTGGCACGAGATGCTCCCATTCGCGTTACACGGTTACCGAACTTCGGTGCGAACGTCAACTGGGGCAACGCCATTCTCATTGGTATATGGGATGGAGGCAGTGTTACCGTTTGAGGTAGAAGTCCCGTCATTAAGGATCTTGGCAGAATCCGGGTTAAAGGAATCAGAGTGGGCTCAAACACGCTACGATCAACTCAACCTCATTGAGGGTAAGCGCTTAACGGCCATGAGTCATGGGCGCTTATACCAGCAAAGAATGAAGAGTGCATTCGACAAGAAAGTACGCTTACGCAAGTTCCATGAGGGAGACCTTGTGCTAAAGAAAATGTCCCATGCTGTCAAGGACCATCGAGGGAAATGGGCCCCGAACTACGAAGGGCCTTTTGTCGTGAAGAGGGCTTTTTCCGGAGGAGCTTTGGTGCTTACCAACATGGATGGCGAAGAGCTACCTTCACCCGTGAACTCTGATGTCGTCAAACAATATTATGCTTAGAAGCTGGGGCAATTAAGGATGTCGCTGCATGTTCTTTATCTTTATGCGTTTTCTGGATTTCCCCCAGGGATTTCCTGTCTGTTGTATCTCTCGTTACAATCTTTCAAAGAAATGAACGTGGATTCGAGGCTTTTAGTCCTCACGTTAGTTTCACACCTTGCGTTAATCTGCGATCACCTGAGCCCTTCCGCTCAGTTCATGGGATCCCCCAAGCGCTTAATTAGAACCAACTTTCCCTAAATTTTCTGCGTTTGAAAACATTCATGCATACGCATACGCATACGCATGTATATTGTTGTGATAAAACAGGGGCAGGATCACCTTGGGCTACCTTCTGGAGTGAAGACAAAACATGAATGGCAGAAACCAGTCAAGGTAGGGTAATGATGCGGCCAAGATTGGCCATACCTGGTTGTTTATTACTTGCAGGTATTTAAGGATGAACGCAAGCGGGGATGGGGTCACGACCGACCGATCGTTGCTCTTCTCTGTGCGAAACAAGCAGGGAATGTCGCTGCAAGGCAGCCCCGTATCCTTTCTATTTTGTAGCTTTCTTTTACTATTTGTTTGTTTTAAAAAGGAAAAGAGTAATAATAAGATAAGTAATCAACGCCTGATTCTAACCTAAGTAAGTTCAAGTTAGGCAAAATGCTAATCCATGAGAAGGGAGGGGACATGGTCAATGTTCCCCCCCAAAAAAAAAAAAAAAAAAAAAAAAAAAAAAGTGCAGGTTAGCTCGCCTGGGCGAGCTGGGCTCGCCTGGGCGAGCCACCTCTGCACCAAAATATAAAAATGACGAAGGGGGGGACGTTTTTTCATTCAAAAACTTCCCCCCCTCATTCAAAAAAGAAAGCTCACGGGACTCACGGATTTTGCAGCCCTTAGGTCACCATTTTTTGCGTTTTTGATTCCGTTTTGCTCTATTATTCGTCTCCAACAAGTAAGTACCTCATTCTTGGGCTTTCTAGCTTTCCATTGATGTAGTTTGGTGCTCTAAATTGCATGTGTTTGCTAAGAAACGTGAGGGATTTATCCTCAAATTGTTGCTTGTTTTTGTTGAATTGAGGGGTTGTAAGGGATGGCCTTGGCCTAGGGTGTATTCTGAAGTGATGGCGCATGCCACATTGTCCCCATTCTCTTGATATTCGTGCCTAAACATGCGCCCACCAAGTGCTCGGTGAAATGCCTCAACGAGATATGAGCATGGTTTTGTGAGCTTTGGGTTGTGGGACTGTTTTATATGTATAGGGACAGCATGAAGGATTTAAAATGAGTGCCCGAATGCAATTCTAGGCCTAGGAACCCAAGCTTTTAATTTCAATACAAGGAAGCATGACTTACGCCTAGGAATCTAAGTTTTGGTTTTGAATGAAAAAAGGCATGAATATTAGGACATGTTTGAGAGGTTGTTATTAGAATTTAAGTTTGGCTGCCCCATGAGGAATACCTTGCACCTAGGTAGCATGGAAAATACCTTTCAACGGTATGTATATATGTGAATATATATAGCATGGAAATGCCTTGCAAAATGTTGAATAAAATGCCTTGCAAAAAGTTGAATAAAATGCCTTGCAAAATATGAATATATATAGCATGGAAATGCCTTGCAAAATGTTGAATAAAATGCCTTGCAGAAAGTTGAATAAAATGCCTTGCAAAATATGAATATATATAGCATGGAAATGCCTTGCAAAATATGAATATATATAGCATGAAAATGCCTTGCATAATATGAATATATATAGCATGAAGTGCCTTATAAAGTGTTGGATGGGTAGCGTAAAAGTGTTTTTCAAAATATGTGTATTTGTGAGTAGGTAACAAAAGAAGCCTTCCAAAAAAAATGTGTGTATATATATAGGATGTAGCATGAAAAGGTTTGTCAAAAAAATATGTACATGGATAGGTGTCGTAAAATGCTTCATACAAAATTTTTTTATGTGTGCAAATACGTATGTGTCATAAAATAGCACGACCCCAATATGATTATTTTATAAAGTGCATGTTGACACTCGTGCCATGAGAAGTGTTGTTTGGCCCTTGTTTGTAATGATTGTTATATTTCTTGTAAACTAACTTTCCAAATGTTTGCCTTCGCAGGAATGGCCCCGAGGAAGCTTGCCTCAAAGAGGTCCAGGAAGGA